>NC_056626.2:134824832-135124832 GCF_002870075.4 Lactuca sativa
ATCATATCTTATGGTTTCTAAGGATTGGTTGTGTATTGTGGAACTTGCATGGGTTTAGGTCATTTTTTTCCTTTTGACCACGGTTATACATATCAATAAAGTTGACATTTTTATGAACCTTTGAATCCCTAATAGCTCTCTGCAAAGTTGGAGTTAAAAACATTATGGAATAAGTACTCAAACCATTAAATTGTTGCCTCGGACCATGGTCACAACGTGATACGAAGAATGTCACAACATAATGATGAAACTTTTCACGATTATCTCGTCCTAATGTGTTCATGATGTGACCAATGAGGGTTCATGTCGTGATGCTTAGTAAGTGGGTTGTCCGTGACTAAGTTGGCTAAGTTAGTATGAGACAATTTGGCATCAGGCTGAGTGTATTATCACGACGTGACCAAGGGTTGGTCATAATGTGTGGTTCAATGGTTGATATTGTCCCCTGTTAACTTTGACTTTGACCATTGACTTGTTGACATGGGTTGACTTTTGGTCAAGATTGTTGGATTTAGTGTGTAGACTAAGGTTGGACCTTGAATGTTTTGATAAGCGTGTCTTCTTACTATAATGTATAGGATGTTAGCTGCCTTTGTGACTCTTGCATTGTTTGTTGGACGTATTTGTATGATGGGTTGGGCCCATGATATGTTGGGTTGGGGCTATTAGTATGATATGATGGGCATATTATTATACAATGGGCACAATGATGGGGTTGGTCATATTGATATATATGGTATGTGGTATTTTGTGGAACTCACTAAGCTTTACCATTACGGTTTTGTTGTTTAATCATTTTTAGGTACTTCTAGTTCCAAGGGGAAAGACCTGGCTTGACTACACCACATCCCCTCATTGTTTTTATGTACTGATTACTTTGATCTACCTAGATGTTTGAAAATACATTTTTACTATTTTGGGTTTTTAACAATTAGTTGTACGGCTCGATGTTTTAAAAAAGTATTGGCATTTTTGGGACATTACAAGTTGGTATTGAAGCCTTGGTTTGAGGGATTCAGGCACACTCTCAAGTGTTTAAACTCAAACTGAGGATATGCTAATATTTTTAAAAAGAAAATAAATTTTCTAAAAAGATATTTACAAAGAAATGGGTGTGATGCAAGCAATCAGTCAGGTACTAGTAAGTGATTCCCAAAATACCAATACTTGTAGATATGTTTTGCATGCTAGAAGTTATCATATGGATATGATCAGGGCTGCATGCTAGAATGCCTATTAGGAGAGATGCCTGATAGATATGATATGCATAGATATAGAGAAATAGGTTTTGAGAATAGATATAGAGAGATGGGTTTTGAGAATAGATAAATGGGTTTTGAGAATAGATATAGAGAGGTTATGAATCAATTGATGAAGTGGTAATATTAAAACAATATAAGTATGATATGCATGCAGTGTATGGGAGTTGCGGGTACATGGCTCTTATTGTGGTTCAATGGAGCCATTAAGTTGCTTCAGGATCAAGTGGGTTAGAGAAAAGAAAAATGCTAGCACAGTAAATTAAGAAGAATTTACATTAAAAGTATAGAATATGTGCGAACTAGAAAATGTAATGGTGAGGTTGAATCTAGAGAACTATAGTGTGCATGCAAAAGTGTGGGATCTGAATACACATTGCACTTATGGCGATTTAATTGAACCATTAAGCTACATGAGGATCGAGTGGTAGGACATGAATGATGAACATGGTACTTGGAAGAAATTACCATGTATAGAATGAGACACGGTGTCTCAAGAGTAGAAGAAAGATAGATTTGAAATTTTGGTGCACAAACATTTAAGAGGATATGTAGAAGGAGATGTTGTATTTAGATACAACACTATATAAAGAAAGTGAAATGAATATGTGTAAAACATCACTTAGAGTTAGAAAGAAGTTAGAGAAAGTGGCGAGTAGTCACTTGCTGTAGAGTTTGAATGGAACAGTAGAAGCACATGAGAAATGGTAAACTTACGTAAGAGTAGATGGTTAACAAGTGTGTTTGTACACTTGTAAGCAAAAAGAAGGAAAGATGGTAAGTTTAAGTTCATGGTTGTGAAATGTGGGATAAAAAGATGAGAATCGACATTAAGTAGTCAATGTTATTACATAAGAGTAAATATGTCCCTTCACAACCATCATGAGTAGAAAGATGGAGAATGATTGGCCAGTGCATTAAAAATACAATGAAAAGGAAAGTGGATTGTTATTTCGGGTTAAAAGGTTAAAGTGGAGAGAAACCTTAGAAATGGTTCGTTGAGTAAGAAAATAACCAAGAAAGGAAGAGATGATTTCAAGGAAGGATTCCCCTTAAAGGAGGGGATATTGTAAGAATCTGAAATCTAGAGAAAGTTGACTTTTAGTCAAATATTAACCAAAAGGGGAAATGGTCAGTTATGAGAAAGAGATAAGATTATGAAGTTGTGACTTAATGAAAATGGCCAATAAGAGTTTAAGTCACTTAAAAGATTTTAGATGAGTAAGTTCAAGAGAAAGAATACACGAGAAGATACATTAATGGTCAAAAGGGTAAAATGGGTATTTATGGTTTTTAACCCAAGTTTGTGACTTAAAAGATTAAGAACTATATTAATTAATTGAGACAGGACTTAAGTGAAGTGTATAGTATCTTCTCATCTTCATGTGGATATAAATATCATAGAAAACATGTAATAAACAGAATATACGAAGGTTAGAAGTTGGGATAAAATTTTATCTTGGTCGGAGTGGAATCGGCCCAAATATTGTTGTCAAGGTAGAACCATGGTACGGAAAGTATATGGTTGCAACACAGCGTGTAATGAAAGGGTTCAGACGTAGTCTTATTCCTAAGATAGAAGGGAAACTTACTTTGCCCCGCAGTTCAGTATATGGGCACGACGATGACGTGGCCAAAGTACGTTGCTAGTGGAGATAGAGTGCCACGACATGGCAAGTAGAACGCCACGGTGTGTCAAGAATTTACACAGTCATTGACTGAGGTCAAAGACATTGTCGCGACACGGGAAATAATGAATCGTAGTGCACGGAATAGGCAACCGTGACGCAGTTACGCAACAGAACAAAGGTTGTTAAGCCTTTCATTCTCATCATCTTGCACCCCAATCACCCCTACAATCTAGCTCCGACGATTTAATGGATTGGGAATGATCAAGAGGGGATTCTGGGTGCATATGGATTGGAATATAGAAGAGAAGATTAGAAGTTAATTATTTTCTTTATTTTTTAGCTAGTTAGAGCTTTAATGGTGTTTTTATTAGTTGAGCTAATTAAGTTAGATTACAGTGAGAAAACATGTCATTAGACTCCGAGAAGACATTTATATCCCTTAAAAAGCTTTTATGTGATTCCCATGAGTTGGATCAATCGAATGACCGTTAGGGTTTGACGCTCTAACTAGTGATTATGTGTTAGTTGACGCATTAGATGTTAGATTATAGAGTATTGAGTAGTAAGGGATGCTTAATTCATCAATTGGATAAGATTAATAGATATATATATATATATATATATATATATATATATATATATATATATATATATATATATATATATGATAAATAGGTAGAATTTTGATCCATTAAGTGGTCATTCTGACCTTAAGAGGCATTAAGTTCTTAATAGGATAAGACAAGGATTGACATGTTTATGTGTGTATGACTAGGGCCAATAGCAAAAAACATAGATCCATATGTATTAGTGGTAGAGTAGATGAAGATAGGACTATTAGTCTTAACCAACTGATAACGTGAGTTATTACTCTCAATCTCTCTCTTTAAGTGAATTAGCTGACGGAGTCTAAATGAAAGTTTTAGATCTTGTTTTTATCCACGTGTGGATATAAAGAATGTCGAGTGTAGAGCTCGTATATTAAAGATATGGACGAAACTTGGTGCCTACTCTTCGAGCGTAATAAATTCGATACAGTTTTGTAATTTAAGATAGAATGAGAATTAGTTGACGGCATCTAAACGAAAGTTGTAGTACTCGTAAATATCAACGTGTGGATATAAAGTACGTCAAAAATGGAGTTCTTATGAACGAGTCACAAATTCTAATAGCATATTTACGTATTAAAGTATATATATATATATATATATATATATATATATATATATATATATATATATATATATATATATATAAACAAATGTATATATCATTAGAAAGGTATTGACGATGCGGTTGTTATAAGACTAGTGTTGAGTCCTTTCGACATTTGTTTAGTACAAATATCGTTAAATCTATTTAAAATAGTATTATGAAGAGATGTTTAGTCTTTTATATAATTATAAGGTCATTAAGTAATTATTGAGGGTAGTTTTTCAAAATTCAATTACTATAAATAAGAGGCTTGGGCTCTCATATTTCTTGCACCACTCTCTTGATTCAAGAGTCTTTCTCTTCTTATCCCCCGAGCATTTCGGTTCCTCATGATTCGACTTCTCTTTCTGTAGTTTTAGTATAGTTAGGTGAGCGCTGAAGCGCTGCACGAATCTTTCTTGGAAAGATTCAGCGACGAAGTTCTACCCCTGCAGAGCCCGACTCCTAGCTAAAACCCCCTTGTAAGTAAGTTATGCTTACCCTATTTTAATATAGCTTATATTTAAAATTAGTATTGTTATTATCAACTTATAATAAATATTTAACCTGTTATTATGACTTATATAAGTGTCATTATAATATCTTTTTAACTACTCGCGGTACAGGGAATCTGGTTTAAAGGGTCGCATAGGGTTGTTGGATTTCAGAAGTGCTATATGCCAAAATGGTCCTGCCCTCCGATGTTTTATGTCTGGCCCTTTCTGTACATAGCAGTTGGAAAGTATTGTTTAAACCCTTATATAATAATAATAACAAGACTAATAATTAGTCACGGTAAATATTAGACAAAAATCTACTGGTAATAATAATACTAGGTTTCGTCGAAGAAAATTATTCTAAAGTAAACGAAGTGTTGTCCGAGTACCATGTCACCACCTTATCAAGTGAGTGCATAGTCCCTTTCATGAACTTGATTTTAATACAAGTATTGATTAAAGTATTAATTATATGTTTATGTGCGAGTTAATTGATGTTGCTTGAAATACGTTTTAATGAACATACCTGATTATATATGATGATTTAGGATAAAGAGTAAAACTAAATTAATTATGAGGAATTTTGGGTAGTATTTTCTTATGCGCACGAGTGAGTTATACTCAGAGAATAGAACTTTAGTATATGTCATTGATCCGGGAGCATGGATTAGACATAGTCATTGTCCCTAATCCGAGAGTATGGATTGGACATAGTCAACAATCATTAATCCGGGAGAATGGATTTACACATAGACACTTGTCCATAATCCGAGAGTATGGGTTAAGTAAGAGGTAAAATTTAAGGTCCGGGAGTATGGATAGTCTCGTTGTAAGGATTAACGGGGTCGGGTAAGAGTTTATATATATATATATATATATATATATATATATATATATATATATATATATATATATATATGGTGAAATTGTATATTTTGTGAGTTCTAAATTATATATATGATATAATATTTTGGGATTGAAATCACTATGTACTCACCAGGTTTCCCAACCTGACCCACTCAAGCTTATTTGTATCACAGGTGTCGATACAAAGTTACATTATACTGAGAGAATTAAGAGATGTAGATCACTAGTGTAAATGAATATAAGTTCTGTTTATGCTTATGTTTTTGTATTGACGATGACATCCAAAATGATTTAAAATGAATAAAAATACATTTCTTCAGAAATGCTTTAATAACGTTTTTATCATGTTTTACTGGGAACAAATTCCATGACATTTTCACTAAAAGTGGTACTCTGATTTTTATAAAGCATAACCAAAATTGGTCTTTTCTGGCCGTGAAAATGGGGATGTCACAATGTAGATAGATGATTCTTGCAAAAATCTAGATTAGGTATGGTTAGAAAAGATAGAGAAACGTTCCTAAAGAGGAACATGATAAGAGAGTTTTTTTGTAAGATCTTAGATGTAATACGTGAAGGATTAAGAGTAAGGAATTCATAAGGGATTCAATAGTAAGAAGAAATATTAAGGATCCATGATGGATCAAAAGAAAAAAGACTAAGAGTGGGTGAGTGTGCCTGGTAATGTAGTTGGAAGTTGTTCCTTTAGAGTATGGTATGAGACGTGACCTTTGGGATCCAGATGAGAAAAGAATGTTGAGCCATTAGAGTTCATAGTGGAGAGAGATGAAGAGTATGCCGAGCATGTGAAAGCATGTTAAGAGTTAGAGCATAGAGAATAAATAAAGAGGCATAGAGAACGTATAGAACAGAGAACCGAGTAAGGGTTGTACAAAGGTCAAAGTAGAGAAGAGTTACAGCAGAGATGAGATAAATACAGAGACATAGTTAGAGATATAAATAGATTATGGATATACTATGAGAAGATCCTAAGAAGAGGATATAAGAATATGAGAAACATAGTAAAGGATAGAGACATAGATAGACGTAATAATAGAAACGAATAGTAATGTATGTGTCACACCCCTGTTGAGGCAGCAGAACATGTTGGGTTGTGCGAATAAATTCATGGATCACAGATAAACTGAATATATAGAACAAGTACAACAGTAAAAAAACATACCATTTATGTTCCATCTTGATGTTTGAATACTGGGTTTTTTCACAAATAATAATAATAATGCATCGATTGCCTTAATAGATAGGCATATAATACAACAACAAGTAAACTATCTCACCTGTAATCCAATATGTCTTGAATGTCTGTTTAGCAATTTCCTAAGAATACATGTAGTTTTGAGGGTCAACACATGGTTGGTGAGAGTTACATATTATCTGCTAACAACAGTAATACTTTTAATAAGTCTAAAAAGTATTATCTTTGTATGTAAAATGATAATTAAAATTGTGTTTGCAAAGAGTCTTTGAAAGCCAAAATGTGTCTGTAAATAAGTACATCCATACTTAAAATAGTTTTGAAAGCAATCAAGCCCATGGGTTGTAGTGAGAGAGAGATATTCGAGTTAATGTTTATAGTGAGTCCTATAACCGAGCTATGTGACTAAATGTACCCCCTACAATGCTTCATTGAACGTTGTAGTAACAATTCTAGACACTTATCACTTGCTCCGATTGATCGGTCGAGGTTGTAGCTAGCAACCGCATGTGAGGATGCCAACCCTGTATAGATCTATACATATGTATCTCGCTCCGAAGATTAACGGTTATAGTAGTGTAGGTATGCTGTTGAATCATAAAAAGTGACCCTCTTGAACTTCAGCTACCGTAACCGACAAGCACCCGCAGCCAAGCTCCTTCATCAGCAACTGCATCCAGAGTCTCTACCTACCGCAGTCAATCTTTGTTACTTAGTTCATTTTTTCTTATTGTAATTCTCTCTATTGCCCAGTATGCCTTGCATGGCTACACTTAGAGAATGAATCTAATGTAACTCCTTGAGTCTCTATAAATAGAGCTCATTCTATTGTATTCAAAAAACAACACACACATCTATTATTCTGAATACACATCTCTGAAGTTATCTTTTCTATCTCTCTTACTCACACTTCTTACTCTCACATAACTGATTACAACCTCTCTTCGGAGCAAGTCTTTTGTGACTTAATCACTTAGCGTGAATGCATTCCTCGTTTTGAATCAACTTATGTGTATACTAGATATAACAATTGTTGTCATTTCCATTTCTTTACTTTTCCGCAACTAACTCTTTAACCATCTAACTCGAAATATTATTGTTGAGCTTTCAGATCCTTCGAGATTAACTATTCCACAATATACTTATTCTAACATTTGTTCAAGTCTGTCTAAAAGTTTTTCTCTCAACAATTGGTATCAGAGCCATAGTGGTTGCTTTTTGAAAACAGAACTCTGGTTTCCAAAGGGCCTTTCTATACCACTGAAGCCCATTTCTTGAAAAAAACAAACTTCAAAAACATGGCACAATCGTTATCTCTGAATGTTTCCAACAGTGTTGGTGGTTCAAATCGAGCTGCAATATTGCTTGCAAATGAATACCATCACTGGTCTCAAAGAATGGAAAGATATTTAAGGAGACTTGGTAGATATGTATGGCGATCTGTTGAAGAAGGACCACATGTCCCTGTTCTTACACCTGTTCAAACTGATGGCGCCACAGCTAGAAAAGGAGGAGGTCAACCAGTCATGAACCGTCCCACCAAGGATGATCTCGATAAAATGGAAAATGATGTTGTTGCTTTTTATGAAATCTCCTATGGAGTTGCTCCTGACAACTTCGATATTATCATAAATGGCAAATCAGTAAAAGAGATCTGGGAAGTTCTTAAGAATCTGTAGGAAGGTTCAGAACAAGCACAAGACAACAAGCTTACAACCGCACTCAATGAGTTCAACAACTTCAAAGCTCATACTGGCGAAAGTTTGGAAGATTCCTTCAAAAGGTTCAACCTGATAGTTACCAAGTTATCCAATGCGGGCACCATCCGCAGTAACCATGAAACAAATCTTCAGTTTCTTAATGGTTTGGGGAGACATTGGACTACAACTAAGATGATAGTCCAAGGCGATAGAAAGATTCATTTTTTGTCACTCTACAAGCTCTATGGAGAACTGCAAGCACTAGAATCCACCGTACTCAAAGACTGTGCTGACTTCGGAGGACCTCTTGCTCTCATAGCACAAGCTCCACATAATCAATCTTACTCTCACTCATATGACACTCCACCACAGTCATACAAAGCTAATTTAGAGTATGATGATGAAGAAGAATTTCAAAAGGCGATTGCTTTGGTTAGCAAACAATTCAACCGACTACCACCTCACTCTTTTCGCAAAAATCAACAATTCAACAAACCACCTTTCAATCGTAACATCAAACCACAAAACAATCATTCTCATTATCATAAAACTTCTCATCCATCACCGCAATCTCAAAATACTCAACCAAAGGAAGCACCGTAGTCTACTCAAACCATTGACTCCGGTACTCCCTCAGAAGACAAGACTGATGTTGTTGTTTTCCACAAATGCAACAAATAGAATCACTTTGCAAGAGATTGTAAGGCCAATGTAGTAAAAGACAGAGCATTCTACCTTAGAATGGATCAAGAGTTGGAAGATAAGGAAAAGGCAAGGGCATACGTATCCCATGTCAAAAGAGACCATCATGTTTGGTCATCTGGAGATGAAGATGAAGCCATCAGCAGTGTCAAAGGAAAAGGGAAGATCTGCATGCTGGCAACTGCAGATGATGATGGGTCTACAAAGCTAGACAAGAACTATTGCTATATTGCAAAGGATGGAACACTAAGCATCGTCGAACAGGTAAAACTCATGATCCAAAGTCAAACAATAGCATGCATGACTGTCAACCTCACATAGATAATCTTAATGACACATGTGTTGTCGTCCTTACAGATTATAACAAAGCCTTAGATGAGAAGAACATTGTGTCCCAGAAGATGTTCCATGTGAGAGGACAACTGGATAACAACAGACTCAAAATGGCTATGTTAGAAAAGGAATTAGAATTAGAAAAAGATGCTAGAATGTTGACTGAAACACAATTAGAGATAACTTCGAACTAGAGAGATTTAGCTTAGTGTGAAATTGTATGTTTAAATCTCAAAATCTCAAAATTGTTCAATGAAAGTGAAGCTATTGAAAACTTAGTCAATAATGGAACCGTCGACAATACATAAAATTGGGGTTGGCCAAATGGATATCCTACCGCAATGGATTCCTCACCCCGGTTCAACAAAGATAGACTGTATGTCCCTCCAGACCGATAATTTCATTTCCTAGTCAATGACAAGACCTTTCCCGAAGATATTAAAAATCACTTCGGTAGACTGCATAATCTAAGCAATAATTGTGTCATTGATGAAACTGTGCCTGAGGTTTTGGGTCACACATGTGATAAAATTCCTATCTGTGGCACCACTTACCAAAATTTTCTAACCTCATCTGTAGTTGATGAAGAAATTGTCATTGATGAACACGAAGTCTCGAAAAGACTTTCCATCTCCGTCCTCAGACCGCAGTGTCTCACACTGTAGTCAAAAGTCCCACTGAAGTCCCAACTAAGACTTACTCTGCTATAGTCAAGTCATCCCTACCACAGTCATCATACAAAATTTCTGCCACTCTTCAAACAATTCATCATGAATTACCAATAGAAAACTTTGAAGTGGGTCAATGCTCTCAAATCCCTGAATCTTCAATTTCGGATGACTCAAGCCCATGTTTTCACAAATTTTGAAAGGGTTCTAGGAAACCGCAGTTGAACAACAGAGACTGTTGTTCACCAAAATCCTTAGCTAAAAGGGCTTTCAAAGAGGAAATTCGCTTCCGAGGCACAAATAGACAAATATTTTTCAAAAAACAGGAAGCATGCAGATTTCAAAAGTCTAAAAGTCCAGAAAAATTTGTTTTCTCTCACTAGTTTTCATAAGACTCTACTATCAAGAAAACATACAAAAAGGATTGTACAGTTTCAACAGTCATTCCTAATTCATCTGACACAACCAAAAAACATGTAATGTCTTTTCGAAACAATGGTTTTCAAATCTATTCCTCAGATGATCCGAAAAGGAAAGGTATCTTACCCACTCCAACATTTTTAAAGTCACATCAAAATTTTAACAATTAGGAGGGTACTCTACCAAATCCAATAGAAAGGACACAAAGATATACAAGTGCTTAACCTTTTTCAAAACAAACTTTTCAGAAACCGAACAACACTCATGTCAGCTCTTTTCAACCTCGGACCAGTCACAAATCAACTGCACCTTTCAGACTGCTGACCAAACAAAGGGCCAAAACAAATGACAAAATTTCAGCCTGTCAGTGTCAATGTACTTGTTAGAAAAAGTTTTCACAAGTCAAAATTGATACTTTTCAGAAACCTCGTAACTTTTCAAAAAGGCACTACGATCCAAAAACTCACAACCACCCATGACTAGGATTAAAAGTTGACACGAAACCAATCCCTGCAACCTTGGTCCATGCATCATTCAGAAAATCATCTGTTTTTCCAGACTCCAAACTAGTTTGGATACCTAAACTAACCATGTAATTCTCAGGCTTTGTGCAAGGAGGAACAAAAAGAAGAATGGTTAATTGATAGTTCCTGCTCCTTGCACAAGACGAGTAGGTTAGAATACCTTCGAGATTTCAGGCCAATCTGCAATGGTGGAAATGTTACATTCGGCTAGAATGCGAATGGAATCATCCAAGGTTATGGTGTACTCACTACGTGGAACTTCTCTATTCAAAAGGTTGCTTATGTAGAAAGCCTTAAACACAATCTCATCAGTGTTGGCCAACTATGTAAGGCAGACCATAGAGTTGAATTTGATGATCAATTTTGTTATGTAATGACAAGTGATAGAAGCACATGTTTGATCAAGTCTCGATCCGAGGGTACTATATATCCTATGGATGTCTCGTTAATCATAGGCAAAGCACAATTATGTTTCCTTTCCAAAGCCGTATTCGATGTCAGTAGGCTATGGCACTGCAAGCTCGCTCATCTCAACTTCAGATACACCAACACCTTGGTCACTGGAGAGCTAGTCAGAGGACTCCCTATTCTCAAGTTCAGGAATGATACTCTATGGTGAATGTGAATGTGGTAAGCAGTCCTAAGCAAGTCACCATATGGTGATTGACTCTTCAATTTCTCAACCTCTTGAGCTCCTGCACATTGATCTCTATGGTCCATCAACCGCATCCAGTCGTTATCACAAAAAGTACATACTAGTTATCGTTGATGACTTCACATGCTTCACATGGGTTTTCTTTCTCAGACTCAACTCAAAAACATTGCAAATTCTCATCGACTTCATCAAGGAGATAGAACTTCAGATCAAGCTACCAGTAAGATGTATCCGCAGTGATAATGGAACCGAATTGACTAATCATTCTCTCAACAGTTTCTTGGTGTCCAAAGGCATCACTCACAACTTTTTAGCTCCTTATACACCATAACAAAATGGAGTAGTAGAGAGAAGGAACCGCACACTAGTAGAAGCAGCCAAATCTATGCTCAACTTCGCACACCTTCCTCTCTACTTATGTGCTGAAGCAGTAGCAACTGCATGCTGTACAAAACCAAAGCATTGTGTGCAAACGCCTCAATAAAACACCGTATGAGGGCCTTAATGACCGCAAACCAAATGTTCGCTTCTTTGATATCTTTGGGTGTAGATGTTTTGTGATCAACAACAGAGATCAGCTTAACAAATTTGCACCAAAGTTTGATGAAGGCATTTTCCTTGGCTATTCCACTAGCAAAGTTGCTTACAAGGTCCTCATCAGACGTACAAGACTAATCATTGAATGCTTCGATGTGAAATTTGATGATTCTCACATCCGCAACGCCCCTCCGTCCACTGAAACCACCGCAATCATTGAAAGAGATATTCCTTCCACTTCTGGTCCTTTAGATCCAGTTGAAGTCAATTATGAAGATCTTTTCGACCTTGTTGAAATGGTGAAACTATCCGAAGTTCTTGTGTCACCGGCCGCTCAACAACAACACGTTGATGTTTCTGGTCCATCACAATCCGAAGTAACATCTCTCAATACTTTCACCTCTCCGGTTGAGAGGGAAACTGTACTCCGGATCAAGCAACAACCATCAAGGTTCCAGTACTTGATGCTGCTCATGTTCCTATTTGCAGAGAATCATTACCATCAAACGTAACTTCGGATTCGGATGATGAAATTATAGAGAACATTGACACAAGAACCGATTCAAGGATTATCACTCTCCTATCTGCAGTCCATGGGGAACCTTCTCAGGTTCTGGAGGAACTCCCATCAGCAATCCAGGGGGAACCACTCCAAACTACTCAAGCAAATTCCATTCTCGTTCCAGCAAACCAAGATGATTCCGCAGTATGTTCTCAAGCCCAGAGGGAACTACCCTCTCTAACTGTAGAGTCTTCTGATATTGAAGACATTCTCTCTACCGCAGCTGCTGATTATCTACAACCCCATCTTCACATATGGACGAGAGACCACCCACCAGGTCAAATCATTGGCAACCCATCCGAAGGTATCCAGAATGGATCTTCCAAGGACTTATCTGATCATTGTCACTACGCAACATTTATGTCCTCAGTTGAGCCTCGATCGATCAAAGAAGAATTACTAAAACCTAATTGGATATCCGCAATACAAGAAGAGCTAGAAGAATTCAAAAGAAACAAAGTGTGGAAGCTCATCCCGAAGCCACACGGTCACACCATTGTTGGTACTAGATGGGTATTCAAAAACAACCTAGATGAATCTGGTGCGGTAGTCAGAAACAAGGTAAGGCTAGTTGCAAAGGGCTAGAGTCAAATTGAAGGTGTTGACTATGATGAAACGTATGCTCCGGTGGCACAAATGGAAGCCATCCAAATCTTCTTAGCATACGCAGCACACAAAATCATCAAGGTTCACCAAATGGATGTTAAGAGTGCATTTCTAAATGAGGAATTAAAAGGAGAGGTTTATCTTCAGCAACCTCTGGGTTTCGAAAGCATAGAATTCCCAAACTACTCCTACAAACTTGAAAAGGCAGTCTACGGTCTAAAACAAGCCCCTAGAGCTTGGTATGAAACTCTATCTGAATTTCTTGTCTCTTCAGGTTACAAAAGAGGAGTGATTGATCCCACATTATTTCGAAAAGCAAATGGTGACCATCTAATGCTTGTACAAATATATGCGGATGATATCATTTTTGACTCAAATGATCATGGAATGGTGGATGAATTTGCTAAGTTCATGACCAACACGTTTCAAATGAGCATGAATAGAGAGATTAATTTCTTTCTAGGACTTCAAGTGAAACAAGTCCCTCAAGGGATATTCATTCATCAAGAAAAATACACCTCAGAACTGTTGAAGAAATATTCTATGGACAACTGTTCTTCGGCTAAGGTCCCCATGGCCTTTGGATATAAGATGTCTGCTGATTCCTCAGGCGAATATGTGGATCACAAGACTTATAGAGGTATCATAGGCTCCCTAATGTTCCTCACCGCAAGCCGACCAGACATTGACTTTGCAACTGGTGTATGTGCAAGGTATCAGGCTGACCTAAAAGTGTCACATATGACCGCAGCCAAACAAATACTTCGGTACCTGAAAGGAAGCAAGTCTCTTGGTATATGGTACCCCACAGGCAATGAATGTAGTCTTCAAGCATTTACAGATGCAGATAATGTCAGATGCAAACTTGATCGAAAAGCACCTCAGGTGGATGTCAATTGTTGGGTGGAGGATTAGTCAGCTGGTCCTCAAGAAAACAAAGTTGTGTATCATTGTCGATCGTAGAAGCCAAATATGTGATCGCAACCAGCTGTTGCTCTCAAGTCTTATGGATGAAAACACAATTGCTTGACTACGGATATAGGATGTTGCGAATACCAATTTATTGTGACTCTGAAAGTGCCATAGCGATCTCTCACAATCCTATTCAGCACCCCAAGACCAAGCATATTGAACTACGGTATCACTTCATCAAAGACCACATCCTAAAAGGTAACATTGAACTAATTTTTGTCCATACTCATGAAGAGATTGCTGATGTATTCAAAAAGGCACTTGACTCTAAAAAAGTCAATACTTTCTTACAAATGTTAGGAATGATGAATCCGGACCCAGAATTCTTGTTGAATTGATAGGTACCGCAGACCATCCTTGGTGTCGTTGCGGTCCTAGTTGAAGTTATTTATGTTAGATGGTTTTCATATATTCTGTATACCACAGCCATATATCATAATTACATTTCAATGGTCCTTATTGATTGTTTTTACTAATATTTGTTCAAGTGTTCATCTTAGTTCATCTACCACAGTCATTCATCTGACGTCATATGATCCATCCTCAATGATGTGTCCATCCGCAATCACTTTAATTGATTTTCAGACTGATACATTCTTTTAAAAAAACATGGTGTGCTATTTAATGATCCTTCATTAAATAGAGAAAACATTAAAGAAAAACGTTATTTGTGCATATGTATCATTCTTTTGAATAAACCTCATGTCAGACCTATTTTAGGTATGATGACAAAAAGAAAGATTTTTCTAAATCAAATCCTTTTAACATGTCTTTTCTTCTTACCCCAAAACATCAAATCCGTTACAACTTCCCATTTACCCAATGGATTGATCTCTCCCTCACCACACGTTCACCAGACGTGGTATCAAATCTGAAATTTCATTAAATGCAAACCGTTTTTTGGTAAACCCTAAATTTAGATTTAATCCCTCTTTTATCAATCTGTGGCTGAGATTAAATATCTTAACTCAAAAGAAAAACCCAAACGTTTTTACCCAAATTCACTTAGGTCAAAAACATTTCCCGCTCCCTTAAGCCACTATAAAACCCCTTTCTTCTCCAGAAAGAAAAGTTTAAGCCCTCTAAACCTTAAACCTTTCTCTTGCAATCTACCTTTCTTCCTCAAAGCTTCCTCAAAATCTCAACAATGGTGAAATCTGGTGTATCCAAGAAACAATCCAAGGCATCTGGATCAGTGAACCCTAATGGTTCAAACTCTCCCAGGATTGCTTCAAGCAATTTCAAATCCGTGTTTGAAGAACACTATTTCTCCAATGCCCCCACAAAACTGATGATCAAGTTTCTAAAGAATCACCCCCTGTTTGGCCCTTTCGATGCTTTCACAGACGTTGTCCCAATCTCAACCATTTTCAATGTGCCTTCTCATCCTACCGCCCACTCGAAAATCCATGATAAGTTCATCCTAAACTGGTTAACGATTCTTTGGTCATTATGTCCAAAGAAAAGTTTCTTTCTACCATTAACCTTCTTGTTCATCCCCCATCACGATTTTCACACCATCCATGGCGGACGTTACTTCTGCACTTTACCAAATGGGATATCAGAAGAAGATTAAAGGCATTGGGGAATTCAAGAAAAACCAACTGCCTGTGGTCTGGCAATTCGTGTGCCATTTTGTCATCCGCAGTCTATCCAGCAGAACTGGATGCACGGATAATATGGGACTCAAACTTCTAGAGATGGTGTGGAGTATCTTCACAGGTCATGACATGGACTGTGGCAGATCCTATGGGACGACTTTCTTCAATACATTCCCAAAGAGAGCCCAAGGGAGAATCCAACTAAACTCACTTTTGCAAGGTTCTGGTCCCTCTACACTTCAGACCTTCATGTGGATGCAGGGATCAACATGGGCAGTGACATCAGCTTCTTTGTCACCAAAGATCTCAAAAGGTACAATCCCTCATCTAATCAATCTATTTTTGGACCAATTTGAAGACTTCCTACCTACATTCTATTCTTCCCTCGGTCTTTTAGACTACTGATGTCTCATACCACATTGAGGCTACAGAAGGTATTGACCTATACCTTCCTACCCTACCTCTTCCAACTCAATCCGTAGTTCTTGATCCCGCTAACACCGCAGTCCCGTCCTCTACCACTCTCTCCAACGTTTCTCTATCCCAAAGATGCAAGTAGAAACTCTCTACTCGTCATGGCCCCCGCAACACCAAGAAACAAGGAACTCCTACAGAGGATGCTTCCAAGCCTTCCAAGCCCTCTAAGAAAAGAAAACCCCCACCAGTGATCATTATAGTAGAACCAAACAGACATATCTCTAGTAGTGATTCTGACAAGGATGATCAACACATTGCAATCCTCAAGAAACGCAAATCTGATCCCACTAGCCAAATGTGTGACCGGACTGATACCTCAACCTCTCAACAGGCTGCGGTAGTCCTTGGAGAGGCCGCACACCTATTCAACACCACCATCGACTACCACTCAAGCTCAGAAAATGAGTCTGATTCACCTCATGATGGAGACTCCCCCCCCAGTTCACTCCCAAGATGATCATACTGGTTCTCACCCTAAGGTCTCCAGGGCTTCCTGACTGCATTTCTTTTCACCTGAGGAGTTGAACTCCATCCTCTTGAACGTAACCCATACACTTCAAACACTTTCCCAACCGCAGGGCACTTCTTCCGCCCATGCCAGAACTAAGCCGAGGCCAATCTTGACTACGGGTCAAGGAGACCAAGGAAGCTCAGGAAATCCTACTCTGCATACATCAGTAACAGGTGGTTTCAGCATGGTGAGCACAAATGTGGAAGGATTTGTTAACCCGAGGGACACCTTGGTGCGCTTTCAAGGAATTGACGATGTTGATTTAAATTATTCATGGAGTAAGTATAACCCTCCAACGAAGCCGAAGCCAAGAAATATGCAGCTTTCCGTAGGGCATTCCAAGCACATAAAGATCAACAAATCAAGCAACAGTAGTAGAACAAAGAAGAAATCCAAGTCGTGGCTAAGTATTGGGCAGATGCAATTAATAATGCCAATACCGTTGCCACCATATTGAAAGTTCAAGACTGGATGTCTGAGATGGTCGAAACTCTCCACAAGGACCAGGAAGCAACTGCTAATCAAAATTCTTCTAAAGTTCCTCCCACTCCCACTGTCCAAGAATCACAAGACGAAGGACCCGAAATAGAAGTGATCTCTGCTCCCACCTTCGGTCTTGATGATACAGATCTACAAGAGGTAAACAAACCCTCTCCCTCTAATGATGATTTTATGATGTTTAATGAAGAAGAAGAATCCAATGGCTCTCACCATTCAACTTCAAAGCCCAAAGAGAAGAAGAAAAAGAAGAAGAATGCTATCACCCGGAAAGAATTTTTGAGCCTACAAGCAAAGGTTGATCAAATCCTTGCTACAGTCAAGCCAACTCAACCCCAATCGGAAGACACCCCCGGACTGCAGTCGTTGATCGAACAGATAGAATGCTTGGAATCTCATGAGAGATTGGTTGCTGAGCGTATCCCCCTCAAAGTAGAAATGGGAATCAGGTCCCTTGACAACAATCAACAAGCAGATCACAAGGACTTCATGGCTGCTGCGGAATGCCTCATCTATGAGGTAACCGCAATCAAGAAAGACCTTCAAGCAGTCGTTGCAGTTCAAGCCTCCCAATCTCAAAAGCGGATTGCTGAGACTCACGCTGCCTATGAGTCTACTATCTCAGTCCTTCAAGCTACAATCAACCGCCTGCAGCGATCTTTATCCACAAATTTCCATGGCCCTGAAATCCTTCAACTCACCAAGGAAATTCACCGGCTTCTCTTCAACCCCACCATCCCTAACAATCAACAATTGGCAGATGCCCTCAAAGCTCAATTTCAAGAAGTTGTTGCCAAAGTTGATGGCCTTCGACAATGGCTTGAGGAAGCTCCTGGGTTGAATTCCTTAAGAGGGGGAAGTGAAGTAGAAGTCCATCACTCCAATCACTCCATCTCACAAAATCAAAGTCCCCCCATCATTACATAAAAAATTCCTACACCGCAACCTTCACCGCAACCATCTCATCATACTTCACCTCATAACACTCCATTGCAAGAGGAGATCACTCCTAAGAAACCAGACACTCCCCCTCACTTCAAAAATCTTGCGGAGCACATGTCTGATGGGTTTTAGCCATAAGAACATCCTATGTGCTCATACAAACCCTAATGCTTGGATCTAGGTTTCTCTATTGTACATGCAATTCATCCAAGACTTTAAACCCTAGATCTAGCATACAATTAATCTAATTAACTTAAGAATGGGTTTAAGATATTATCTTGATTGTTATGTAATAATAACAATCTCAAATCCTCCTTGTAATGACTTTAGAAAGCTTAGAATCACAAATGTCACTCCTCTAATGGTTCACCAACACCAAGAGCAATAGGATGAAGAATAAGGAGATAGGAGGTTGCCCAAAACGTGTGGAAACCCTAAGGAATAAGTTCACCACGTTTTTGGGGCTTAAGGGTCCTTTATATACATGTAGGCTATTAGGGTTTTGAACTAGGAAACCCTAAACTGACTGTTTAAGCCCAAAGCAGCCCATGGACCCTTCTTTAATAAGCCTTGGACGATTTCTAATGGGCTTCCCCATAGAATTAGTCCAACCTTATATTATAAGGTAATCCATCGCCCAATTGCAATTATCTTATAATTACAATTCCAGTCCCTTAAGTTTAATTAATCTCTTTTAGCCACAAACTTAATTCTTATTAATTGTTGACTAATATTAATTAAACAATATGATTTCTCCTTTAATATATTATTCTCATAATATATTAATAAATCATAATTAATACTCTCTCTCCATAACTCATCCTATCAAGTTGCTTTGGTGAAGGCAACCCAAAAGGAACATGCACCATCGGGTCAAGTACATACCAAAATAGTTATGGACTTAGACACTAATCCAACAGTCTCCCACTTGGATAAGTCTAATAACTATTCTTCGTATGACTTCAGATCCCAATCTGCAATCGTAGCTTTCCAAAGCCGCTGTCAACTCTGATGTTATCAGATACACGTTTCCTTTAGATAAGGGATCATATATTCCTCCATTCTAGATATCGTATAGATATGAGACCTGAATTCTAATCCAATAGTCTCCCACTTGGATAAGTCTAATAATTATTCTGCGTATGACTTTAGATCCCAATCTGCAATCATAGCTTTCCAAAGCCGTTGTCAACTCTGATCTTATCAGATACACATTTCCTTTAGATAAGGGATCATATATTCCTCCATTCTAGATATTTTATAGATATGAGACATGAATTCTAATCATTCTCTCTATAATATTTCCAAACTTCCGATTTTTGACGACTGAAATTAGACCACAATTGATCACATCAAATTAGTCCCAGCTTGGCCAAGCGCTTAGGTGCCATCACTAAATCATCGAGGGGCCCAAAGATATCGCTTTTATCCTACTTTGGATAAAAGGAACGGATAAACTTTGACGCAATCCTCACTTGCACTCACTTACCGAATTACACATAACAATATGTTTTATAACACCATGTTACTGGTGCGTTTACATATTATCAATGTGCAACCTACTCACAAGATACAACTCACACATCTCGGTTTCAAGAATATAAGATGTTATATTCTCACCAATCACTCGTGATAAAATCCATGAAGTGATCCAAGTGAGTGTGGGTATAATCCAATGCTCAAATCATATTCATAAGCACTCATGAATGTTGCAGCAAACAATTGCTTATGTCTAATACACTTTAGACAATCCATACACCAATTCACGACAGTCTTCATTCATACCTACTTCCAACATATGAACGACTGTGGCCCGTTCGAATAATTTGACTGTTCTGCACCAATTAAATTATTCAGGAAGTCAAAACATGCAAAGTGAAACACAAGAATAATACTAATCCCATATGGCCTCAAACCTTTGAGTATAAATAAAACACCTATTATTTATCACCATATCGATTACTCATTATTTGTTGTTTCGGGTAATCAACTTCTTACTTGAATTATTACTACACTTGTCCCATGCTCTTAGCATGCACACAATATTTACCTATGGTTCTTACTTTGTGAAATAGATCAAATGAACACATTTCGAATCATACTCATTTTACAACTCCCAATCCTTTTCACAATTGAAAGAATATCAAATTCTTGCCACTTATAGAATATGCTAGATTCTAACATTTTATGCAATGATCCTTTCGTAATGTCATAGCACAAAAATCACAATGACTATTGCAAATGAAATTACAAAGTCCTCTATTTGAGCTTGTTACAATACAATTCCATAGACGTGATGTCTCTCACTCAAAGTACATTCCTTTGAACATCCTTTTGCATAAAATTTCTAATCTGGACATAGACTCTCATTATCCAACTCCCAATATGGAAACCTTTCAATACTTACGATATGACAACTCATTCTTAATATAATCTTATCTATTCATAATAATGTCGATATGCTCCATCCAATATCATACTTCCAACTACTCACAAGCGACCAATCCTTAGCAAGATTTGGGTCGTCCTTTGATAGTTATTTAATTATCTTTGTCAAAACCGATTCTAGTCCTTTTTCCCTCTAAATGCGCTAGACATTTGGAAAATTTTAGAATGGTCAAATATTATAGCATTTGCAATCTATCATATACCCGAAGCGTATAGGACACGATGCATAATGTCTTACATAAAGATTTGATACTTTATCAATCTTCTGCCATAATATCTTATGTGTCACGTTCTTATGATTCGAATTATGAAGAGGAATGTCGTAATCATAATCGAAATTTAAGAACACACTATGTATCCTTGACTAAGTTTATTAACATTCCATAACCTAAGCCTTTAGTTTTGAAATAAAGCATAATATTCTCTCCCTTAATTATAGAAAAACAACTATTCAACCCTTGCAGCTTTGCAAAGTATGACTCTTGTTTTCTATAATTAGTAGTGTTAACTTGCAATACTTGTCTTAATAATCATGCAATCATAGCATTTATGCTCCCACTATCACGATGATTATTATAAACACAACACTTATGCTCCCATTAGCTTTGACACGTATTCAGAAACAACTTAACTTTCAAAAAAACAATGCCTATTGAATTTCTTAAGTTCATGTTTCTAATACCTAATGCTTTGATAATACTTTATCTAAGCTTATACACCTTTGCCTTAGATAGCTCATATGTGTGTCTAAACAATTTAGACTAATTGCCAAGTCTCACGATTCGAATCTTGGAAAGGGATATCGTAACCATAATTGAATTCGAGAATCCAATTTTCACAATTACTATCTTCTTAAAATCTCTCTTAGTGAAAGTATTTCCTCACAGTCATTTTCATGAAGGAGGGAATCTTATGACACTTACATTTTAAGGGTGTATGTGTTCCTATCCATGCGAATTTGTCAAAACCAATGTTTGCGACAAATCCAAACTCATATGGACTGAACTTTCTCAATCTTGATTTCTTGCCTTATGGTAACACGAGTGCCCACCATGTCTTCCAAGTAGTTAAGCAGCTCACCCTTTCCTATCAATGTACTTTTCATTGATCAAGGTCCTTGCCTTTTATGTATTCAAATGAGAACTCATAGGACTCACATGCATAATTAACTCAATTGGAAATGCATAGAAACAAGATAGTGTCAACACGATAGGTCGCAAACCTCAAGTCGTGTGTTAGTGATGATCGATAAGGTTTATTCTTGATTAGTTATTGAAACTTTTCAATACCATTAAGACTCCCACTGACTCCTTGACATATAAGATTCTTTTGTCAATAAACATTTATTGTCAAACAAATATTCAAGAGTTAGTGTAGCTTTTATCAAGACAAAAACACTTCACAAAATTGGTCCTAGTTGGTCTTTGTCTTATCCAATACATCGCAACTTTCCGATTTCAAGTGTACAAGAATAAGAAAACCTTTTCAAATTCCACATTTGATGAATGTTATAAACCCTCTTAAGACTTGTCACTCATTTTCACAATCTTACTTTAAGACTTGGTTTTGGAACGAAGTATGATTGATTTCTTGATTTGACCATTTCTTCAATTCTTGATTCCTCTTCTCAGACATACAATTGCACTAAGACTCACTCAGAGGATCAATTGAGATATGGTTCTTAATCATTAATACCTATCATAAAAGATGATAAAAGTACTCTCCTTTCTTCTTAGAATAGAGAAACTTTTATATTTCTACCTACTTGATCCTTCTTATTCGTTCTGCTATTGATTTAAACTCTTTCAATCAACTCAAAATTATACTTAATCTTATAAGTATAATCATATCCACTAAACCGTTAGTAAATCATGACGAATATCTTTGTCACTCTTGTGGTGGACTTGATCAACACACAACTTTGTGTACTCGATATCCTAGTCCTTCACTTGACACTTTGTCAGCGAATTAGTCTAATTTCCAAATATGAAATTTCCCATTCATTGTGCAACCAAGTTGCATGATTCAAAGTTTCTGTCCAATTGAAATTTGGTCGATGAGAAACTCTGCCTATTTGGTAAATTCTCGACATTTCCACAAACAACATAATTAAGAATCAAATCCATTATTGCTAATAATAGAAACATTCAAACATCAATTTTTCATTCATGCCATTGCAAGGATAAATAAATAATATAAAATCAAATTTTATTTATTGCGGAAAAATTTGTCCTTACAATGCAATTCATTGAAAAACTATGCTAATACATATTTCTTAGCAATCTTATTCCAACTCTAAGTAGTAGCTCAAGATCCTAATCTTCAAGTAATGCGATCGAAATCCATTTCTTCCTGATTAGATTCCACTCACTTCTTCCCTTAAGCTTCCTCTCTTTTCTTCGATCCTACAAGACATCGAAATGTAATCTTATCACATCATGTATTAAGAATCCAGAATAGGAACTTAAAAGAGTTAGTTAATGGATTTTACCTAAAGCAGAGCCATATGTTTTGACTCTCCCATCCCCTAGATCTCTTAGGTAAACAGGACAACTTTGTCTTCAATGCCCCTTCTCTTGGCAATAAAAGAAAATTGACTTCTTTGGAACAACACACGGAATTACTTCTGACTTTTCCTCTCTCTTATGATCAAACTTTTTGATCATGACATGTCTTTTGTTGCCATTGCCTATATCCATAGAGGTCTAGAAGGCAGATTCACCAATCAAATTTGCTTTTCTAGTGTACCAAATCATTGTTGATTCAGCAGCAATAAGCATGTAGGTGAGACCTATAAGGGTCACCTCGTGGTTCATCATATAGTACTCTCTTACGAACTCATTATATGAGTTAGGAAGTGACTGAAGAACCCAGTCAACAGCCAGCTCCTCACAGACAACAGATCCCAACATTCTTAACCTATCAATATGTGACTTCATCTCTAGAATGTGTGCACACACCGACTTTACTTCTTCATGTTTACTTGCCAAAAGGGCTAGAGTGAGCTTGAACTTTTCAAGCCTTCGAACTTGTAGGTTAGGGAGAATAATTGGAGGAGGTGGAGGAAGTGAAGCATGATCTCTTGTTCCTCGATCAAATCGTGGAATATCATCTTCATGTGGAAAGCTTGTTCCACGGGATTTGGGAATACCATAGTTGTCATACCTTGACATCTACAAAACAGGAGAAAACAAATTCAAGTTGGTTGATAAGAATCCTCGATGTGACACCCAAATGAAACATCAAGGCTAGGATCCAACACAATAGACTACAACTTAGAAAAGGTTGTCGTAATCTAGTTACAGAATATTTGAAGGTAGGTAAATGACGATTTACCAATTTCCACCAAGAAAAACGAAAAAGAAATTTAAGTTTTAAATCTATTGAAAATTCCTAGATCTTTTGAGATTCATTGAACTTTTCAATAGCATGTTTAAATCTCGATATGCCCCTCTAGTTTGTGACTAGGATACCAAGGATCCCAAAGAGGGTGTGAATAACCATGCAAACTTACATGGTGCCCCCACATGTTACAGTCATATATTCGACGTGCCGGTTAACCACACACGCTCAACCGAACTATGAAAAACATTGTGTCACCCTTTGCTACCTTTGCTTAGAACCATTTAGTGTGCCGGTTAACCACACATGCTCCATTAACGTCTTTGCAAGGGCACAAAGTGTAATTTCATGGAATCACATCAATTCACTTTTGCCTAAAGTAACTAAGATTGGGAATTTTATGAAAGCATTTAGTTACTTTTGTACTTCATTATACTTTTAGTGGAAGGCTTCTGTCCTATCGTACCCATTCGGCTAACGACCCTCCACTAGTCAAGAGTGTGGTGGGTAAGAGTGGATACCCATTGAATCACCATTTTATAGGCAATTTCCTTAAACACCCCTTATAGACCAGCTTCGTGAATGAGGCCTACTAACGGTAAGACTGACTTTTACTCATACATATATATAATGTTAGACTTTTAATGTTATATATAGTATAAGGTGTATTTTACACTTTTAAATACTAGGTGGTCAATTTTAACAATTATACTTTTAATTCAATTAAATTGTGAACCAAAACTTTATGGATTTATTAAACTTCATTTAATTATACACTTTAATTAATCAATAAAACCATAAGGGTGTGATTTGAACTTTTCAAAACAATACTAGAGTTTTAGAATTTAACATTCCTTAATTAAACTTTTAATCAACTTTTAAATGCCAAAACTTGAGGGCAAGTCTTGAAAATTTTCAAAACACAAGGATCAAATAGCAAATAACTTAAATTAATACAATTTCTTGCAAGATAAGTTGCCCAATTAATACAAATAATCAAACTTTAATCAAATAAGGAAGTTATTATCTAATCAATTGGTAATTATCTTTTGTTTAAGCAAGGATACACTCAAAATATGATTAAAATTTGAATCTTAATGACCCATAACAGTTAAGGCAAGTATCATTGAGTAAAACAGCAAGAAATCCCGAAACTGCCTCCTTCTGACACTCGAACTCGCCGAGCTCCTCTATGGACTCGCCGAGTAGGAGCCAACTCGCCGAGTCCACATTGGAACTCGCCGAGTTCAGCAGTCAGAAAGCCAAAATTTTGATTTTGCAACAAGAATGAACATACAAGGCATCAATACAATAGAAACCAATCAAGGCTCTGATACCACTGATGGGTTTTATACATAAGAACATCCTATGTGCTCATACAAACCCTAATGTTTGGTTCTAGGTTTCTCTATTGTACATGCAATTCATCCAAGACTTTAAACCCTAGATCTAGCATACAATTAATCTAATTAACTTAAGAATGGGTTTAAGATATTACCTTGATTGTTATGTAGTAATAACAATCTCAAATCCTCCTTGTAATGACTTTAGAAAGCTTAGAGTCACAAATGTCACTCCTCTAATGGTTCACAAACACCAAGAGCAAGAGGATGAAGAATAAGGAGAGAGGAGGCTGCCCAAAACGTGTGGAAACCCTAAGGAATAAGTTCACCACGTTTTTGGGGCTTAAGGGTCCTTTATATACATGTAGGCTATTAGGGTTTTGAACTAGGAAACCCTAAACTGACAGCTTAAGCCCTAAGCAGCCCATGGACCCTTCTTTAATAAGCCTTGGACGATTTCTAATGGGTTTCCCCATAGAATTCGTCCAACCTTATATTATAAGGTAATCCGTAGCCCAATTGCAATTATATTATAATTACAATTCCAGTCCCTTAAGTTTAATTAATCTCTTTTAGCTACAAACTTAATTCTTATTAATTCTTGATTAATATTAATTAAACAATATCATTTCTCCTTTAATATATTATTCTCATAATATATTAATAAATCATAATTAATCCTCTTTTTCTCTCTATAATTCATCCTATCAAGTTGCTTTGGTGAAGGCAACCCAAAAGGACCATGCACCATCGGGTCAAGTTGTAACACCAGTCAAAATAGGTCAAAAACAATCACATGTGATTATGCCAATCATGTAATGTGATTTTGGTTAAACTAGTAACGTGATAAACTTACTATGTAATTTATGTTAAAGTATGAACTTTCATACATATTTTATGATACAACTCAAAGTATACGTCCATACGAGTCCAAAAATATAGAGAACGTCTAAATTTGACTTCGCATGAAGAAGTTATGATAAACTTGAACACTATAAATCTCTATAATAAAAGGAATTTAAAATAGACTTAAAACTAGCTATTTAAGTCGAAAAGAGAGTTGTAGTGCTCGTAAATACCTACGCGTGCCTATAAAGAACGTCAAAAATGGAGTTCGTATGCAAAAGTTATGGCATTTCGAAGATTTAGCTTTTAAAAACCCTAAACTAGCTAATTCACGACGTGAGTTTTATGACGCTCACGACATTCAGTCATAATTCGGAATCTAGAAGCTGCGAGAGGATAAGATCCAAAATTCACGACGTGAGTTTTATGACACTCACGACGTGAGTGTTATGACACTCAGGACGTGAGGAGTCACATGGCCACCTTTCGAATCTAGGGACACACATGGAAAGTCTACGAAGTGAATCATGAGACTCACGACGTGCGTTTTATGACACTCACGACCTGAGTGTCATAAAATTTTACTATAAATAGCCATTTCGACCCCAAGGCTTAGTACACCATTTCTTTCATTCTCTCTCGTTTCCGAAGGCCATTTTCCCTTCCCGAGCTTGACTTCGACGAACCTCTGACCGTTTAAATTCTATAAACACGCTACTAAGGTGAGTTTCACGGCCCCACTTTCTAATATTTCGTGGGAACACACATACTAGATATTATATATGTGTTATTATTATGTCTATATGATAATATATAGTTATAATAGCCGGGGTATAGTTGTTCTAAATATAATATTTTGAATATATACAACTATTATCAACTTATCGGTATGTTAATGTAGATTTTGAGTTATACTTAGGATTCTATATATATTTTGTGTGCGATATAGTTCCGAAGTTATATTCGGAAGTTTTATATGTTAAGTTACATAGTATGTTGCAATTAATAGTTTTATGTCAAGATAAAACTAGATATGTTATATGTTGTAATTATTAGTTTTATATCAAGATAAAACTAGATATGTTATATATTGTTATTATTAGTTTTATGTCAAGATAAAACTAGATATGCTGTTATTGTTAGTTTTATGTCAAGATAAAACTATAAAAGTTATATGTTGCTATTATTGGTTTTATGTCAAGATAAAACCTGGTTTTAATTCTAATTATAGTTGTCGTACTACGTAAGTATTATAAATATTAGGAGGAATGTTAAAAGCATACTCTAATAACTTAGGGTTTTAGACACGAATATGATTTTACTACTAAAACTAACGGAACTCGACAAGTCTACATGAGTTATTGTATTCATCAACTAAGATTGGAAATCTTAGGGAAAATCCTCTGACCTGTAACCGTTAATCCCGTGTGAGCAAGGAAGTCGTGTATGAATAAGATACGGGTTGACAACCCCACTCATGGTTGCTAGCTACAACAAAACCGTGTGCGAGTGACGAACTGTCCTTTTGTTTGTTTATTGTTCCGACGTTGATGAAGCGTGTGGAACCTATCTCAAGATGCGAAACTTATAGCATCAAGCAGAGGTTTGAAACTAGTCATATAGCCACGGTTACGGATTCATGGTAGCAAATTGTTAGAAGCATTATACTTTTTCGTTATACAAGTATTAATGTTAAGTATAAGTTTCCCAAACACTTATACTCTAGGTACAAGAAACTGGTAGGTATACTACTTGTATATTAAGTAGATAATTATACCTAACACACATACTCGTATAGAATTGAAATAAGATTTATACGTAGCGGTTTTACTCGTATAGAATTGAAACAAGATTTATACGTAACAATTTTTGTTTGTATGGAATTACAAACACTTATATTTATAGTATATGAGACTTATTGGTATATACTTATTTGGTAAGGAAAATTTTATACCTAGGATATATATACTAAACGTTGGAGAGTCAAAATAATACTTTCCAAACTATACTTTTGAAACTCGGAATATGTATTATTTTATATGGAGTCAAAACCTGTGGACTCACCAACTTTATGTTGACGTATTTTAAATTGCATGTGTTTTCAGGAAGTTGATAACTATGATACGAGAAATGACGGTACATTGCCTAGTGTTTCCGCCGACGGTCGGGGTGTGACACAAGTACATACCAAAATAGTTATGGACTTAGACACTAATCCAACAATGTCCTCTCCAAGCTCAAATACTCTCCTACCACCACCCAAAGGAAAAAAGATTGGAAGGCAGCTAAACTTGCAGAGCTCATATGGAGAGAATGCGGTTTTGATACTATCATGGATGAATCCATGATAAACTCTTGGATCAATACTCATCGCAGACTGTTGGATGACGATTACAGACCTCACCTGACCTATGTTGAACCCCCTTCGGATGGCTACTGGGATGTCCCAATCTCTCCAAATGCTAAATACTTCACAGTATTTGAGCAATTCGACCGCAGCCTTCCAGACCCCGAAAGACTGCCAATGGAATTTGAGAGACTTAGTCTTTTTTATGCTAAGCATGCCTCTCCCATTGAGAAAATATAGTCTAACGATGGAATATCCTCAGTCAAAAACTTCAAGATTTGGAAGTTCAAGAAGGCTGACTTCATCCAGTATTCTATCACTAGAAGGGAACACGACTATGTCCGCACCCAAGCAGACTTCCCCTGTATGAATCTGGAAGAAGTCTTTCTCATAGCAAAGGTGTTCCAGAACAAGTCGGAGAAGCACCCGAAGATGATGATTGCGCTTGAAAGGGATAATACCTTTCCGAAGGAAACTGTCTGGGATTTTGCTAAAATCGACCCAAACATCTACCCCACCATTGCCAAGAAATTTGATCTGCCACCGCTCGATCCTACACCAATGCCTATCGAAGGCTATGAAGAAAGATCCTTAGGTGCAACCAAATTCCATGAACTCGGAGTCATTTTCAAAAGGAAGATCAATAATGTCAAATACTTCATCCCTATGACTGCCATGCATCGCCTCACCAGGAAGCAACTTGATATCTGCCGAACCGCAGTTGTAAAATCAAAGCACACTACTACAAAAGTCAAGTTTGAAATTTTAAGGACAATCATCTGGTTGGAAAACATCAGGAAGTTTTGGTGGATCCTGATCAAATTTCTTAAACTTGATAGCTGAATAAAAGTTAAAGAGGTCACTTAGGGGGAAATTGTTGAATCATAAAAAGTGACCCTCTTGAACTTCAGCAACCGCGGCCGACAAGCACCCGCAGTCAAGATCCTTCATCAGCAACCGCATTCGGAGTCTCTACCTATCGCAGTCAATCTTTGTTACTTAGTTCATTTAGTCTTATTGTAATTCTCTCTATTGCCCAGTATGCCTTGCATGGCTACACTTAGAGAATGAATCTAATGTAACTCCTTGAGTCTCTATAAATAGAGCTCATTCTATTGTATTCAAAAACCGACACACACATCTATTATTCTGAATACACATCTCTGAAGTTATATTTTCTATCTCTCTTACTCAAACTTCTTACTCTCACATAACCGATTACACTCCCTCTTCGAAGCAAGTGTTTTGTGACTTAATTAGTAAGTTTGATCTCACTTACTAAGTTGGCTTGAATGCATTCCTCGTTATGAATCAACATATGTGTATACTTGATATAACCATTGTTTTCATTTCCATTTCTTTACTTTTCCGCAACTAACTCTCTAACCATCTAACTCTAAATATTATTGTTGAGTTTTTAGATCCTTCGAGATTAACTATTCCGCAATATACTTGTTCTAACGTTTGTTCAAGTGTGTCTCAAAGTTTTTTTTCTCAAAATATGATAAGTGTTTAGACTCAGCAAATGAATATGGTGTCCCTAGAAAGCCCTTAACTAAAAGGTTTGTGAATAGCTCTTAGCTCTAACTTAATTATAGTTAAGTCACTAGGCATATTATTTTCATTGTATAAAGTTTATAAAAATCGAGTATGCTTGGTATGCATGTAAAAGTGTAATATACTCATTTTTATAGTAATGTATGTTTCGAAGTAATGAACATATGTACATGTACAAACTTTATATATTTAAACATATAAATATACATGAATAGTAATAGCTTGAATCCTTGAAATACTACAAAGTTTAATAACGTGGTTGTTATAATATAGAATGTCGCATAAAAATTATGTATGTTTGTATCATGCGGCATTTGTTTGTGGACTAGTTAATTCACAATAAAATAATCATAAAACGTATACGAAAAGTTTATACCAGTTGATTTGTAACAAGATAGTAAATTGTTAAATAACATCTTTATGAACTAGATTTATTGTATTTCCGCGTAAAAGATAATATATTTATATAAATAAAATATATAGGCACATGTATTCCTTCCTCTCTGAAAATAATTAATAATATTAAAAGAGGTCGTAATAACTCACCCTTGAAGCGTGAGTTCCATTTGTTTGAATTCGGTTTCTTTTGAGAAAATCCTCATAAGAAACTGCAAATCCACGATTCTTGAACTTAGTAATACTCTTGGGACCGTTTCGTAACGAATTTAATCTATTGGGGGCTCTTTGATAATTTAATTAACCAAAATAGGACTGCTTTGGTTAAAATAATTTTAGGGAGGGGCTGAAATGGGACTGATTTTGAATAAATGTCTAAATAAGGGGGTAATGTGGTTATTTCATCAAAGTTAAATGAAATTAGGGCCTTTATGAAAAGGATTCTCATCGAGCAACTATGAGGGTGTTTGGTATAGTTTTAAAGTGACTTTTCACTTTTCTCTTTTTCTAAAAGTCAAAAAGATATTTATGTAATCAACTTTTTCAATAGAGGAAATCCTTTTTTTTTAAAGTCACGTAAATTCACTTTTCCAACTTTTCAACCACTTAAAACATTAAATTACCTTTATACCCCCTAACTTTTTACTTTTTCCCCTCAAAAGCTAATCCAAACACATTTTAAAAAACAACTTTTGTAAAAAAGTCCTTTTACATAAAAGACTTTTTCCCAACAAAAGCTAAGCCAAACACCCCTTAATTGTGTTTAATGGTCCAACTTAATAAAAATTAGGGATTTTTATCCCGTCTTCTGTTTTTGAGGGATGAAGTAACGAACGAAAGCAGATAGAGCGAAGGCGGATGAACGGAGGCTGATCAACGAAGATATACAACGCAGATGACTAGAAGGAAGCACAAAGCGGCGATGCTGCATCCGATCCCTTGCTTGTCACAGGTCATGAAGATAGTCAAAGGAAGGAAAGTCTCTGGGGTTCGACGAGGTTGCAAGGGAAGAAAGGGGGAGGTAGCGAGGCTGTTGTGGCCATAGTGTGTGCAGCGATGAGCTGCTCAAGAAGCTTCTTGGTTTCTTGCTTCGGTTCCATCAGCAGTATGCGAAGGAAAGGTGTGTGGGTGAGGTATGAGAGACGAAGGAGTTCTGATGGGAGTACGATCGGTAACAATACATCGCAGGTGAGGACCTCAGTGGTGTTTGCTCGAAAATCACCATGTTTCCCCATTTTTTTTTGCAGTTCCGATCAAGAACAAGTGAAATGTTTCTTTTGGAAATTTCTTCTTTTTGACAGAAATCTATGGAACCTAAGTGGGTGTTTGGATTTGTTTTTTGACAGAAATCGATGGGGGTAAAAGGATTGTTCGGGTATGATGTTTTCACAAGAAAGGGAACACGAGAAATGGGCAACTGCCCTCTTTGTATTTCTCAAAAAAGGAACACACCTCAATGTGCGTTTATGACAGAAAAACGAAGAAGAAGAAGAATGCAGGAATGGTTTTTCTTTTGAATTAAACTTGGCTTTGGCTGTGTACTTATGCAGAATAGGATAGGAAATGGAAGAGTGTTTGAGTGTATATTTTTTGTACTTAAAATGAGATTTAGAATCAACAAGAAAGTGATTTTGATCAAATTTTTGGGTTCGATTACATGTGATACGGAAGAGATTGTGTGTGTACTAAGCGTATAATTCTTAGTTTATGTGTTTGTGAAAATTGTCAGTGAATTTGAGGGTGTTAGTGTGAGGGAGACGGAGTACGTGTGGGGTGATAAGGGTAGAGTGTGAAAGTGATTGTAATAGATCCAAATTTGATCTTCAAGGATTTTGGCAATTTGAAAGATTTACAATTTATTTTGGTTGTAAAATACATGAGAGATAGAGTATGTGTGTAGTATTTAAACTGGAATGTGAAGGAAAATAATATCTTCTGATTTGTTTTCTTTATATATATTTTGTTAGATAATCCTATTGATATACACATGTATTTATATTTAAGACTTTTACAAATAATTTATTGATAAATATAATCTATTTTCTATTGTGATGCGTTTGTTACATAATTTGTGTAATATATATATATATATATATATATATATATATATGTTGGGATTAAAAACCTAATTGAGATTTGATGAACAATATACGGAAAATAAGAATAAACACAAATATGTAGATTATATCGAATGATCACTCGATTTATTCAAATATGAGGAATAAATTACACTTTCATCATAGACTAAAGAATCTAACACTACATATGAAACCTCACGTAACGGCTACATTTTGCCTCACTCTTAACCCTAATAATGAATAATACATGACTATTTATAGGGAAAAGACAAGTCTTGGGATTTTAACCTACAATTCATCAAAGGGGCCCATCGCCATCATCCATGGAGTCCTTTGAAACCCTACATTATCCCCCACAAAGTATGGAATGGATGACAATGCTTTAACTTTCAAAACAACCATCTAGCAAATAAAAAGATCTTGCAACGAGGAATATATGAAGCAATCCACGAATCTTGATTCTTCAATAGTCTTCAAACACGGGATCTAGGATATATAAACCAAGCACTGAAGTAATCTCTTTAAACTTCATTTTCGAATGTAATCCCAAAAAAATCTTCATGAAAACCAAACCCCCCATAAAAAACAGTTTCAGAACAAAGAAACCGAATCACTTCTTGTCTTTGGAGATCTCCCCCTCCAAGTCACAGTGATCTTCAAATAAGCTAATGATATAAGCCATCAAAAAATATCATGTAACAACCCAAACTTTAAGAGTCGTAATGCCACTTGATCGAGAAACTAGAAGTCGGAGATATAACAAGTCCTTAGCAGAGCTCGATAAAGAACTTTCGCTGTAAAGCATACTTATCAGTAAAAGCATTAGCAGAGCTCGATGAAGAACTTCCACTGTAAAAGCTACCTTCATAATTCTACCACAAGCTTTATCAAAAATACTTCAACTTTGAAAGGTTACAAATCCAATTTCGAATGGCCATATTCTCCCCCGATTTATAATCAATAACATGATTATAAAGTCTTCAAATGGTCATGAGAATGATCTTGAAGGGATAAAAAAATACTATGCTCCCCCGCGACAAAATGATATAAACGATGAAGTATAAAATCCGAAAAAGTCGAGAAAGTTTGACGTTATTGCAAAAAACGACTTTCTAAACCGCCAAGACTTGATGGAATCATTATTTTTCTGTTCACAAAAAATTTGTGCGTTAAAAAAATTCAAAACTGTTCACCGGCCCTCAATTTTGTAAACTTTTCTGAATATTGGGCAGAAACTGTCACTTGCTGAAAGACATGGACTAAAATAATAAAAACGCATCACATTTCCCTTCATTTATAACAGTTTCTGAATATAATCCAAAACTGCCAAGTCATCAAATATACAGGGACCATAACTGTTAAATCACTGAATTTTCAGGGACCAGAATTGTAACTTGAGTCATCTTCCCCATTAAATCTGTGTAATGAAAGAATACAGAGACAACATTCACATGATTAAATTCCGAATCCAAGAAATTGACATCCATGAATTACACTTTAGTTCTGAGCACAAAAATACGAATCAAAGCCAATCCCTGAATCCAAAGGTTCCAGACCCGAATCAATCGGTTCCGAGCATCGCAATTTCGAATGGTGCGTGATTCCGAACACAATCCAATTCTTCCGATTCCGAGTTCATTCGCTCCTATTTTGACTATAATCTTTGATAGCCAATTGCGAACGGGTACACAACCATATTCCGAATTCTGATTTCATTGGTTCCGATTCCGATTGTGAATTCAATTTCATTCGTTCCAATGTCATATGCCCCGATTGCAAGACCTAGTGAATTCCAAACAACATTTTTTTGTTGACATTTAACCATTGACCACTGTGACATCCCCATTTTCACGGCCAGAAAAGATCGATTTTGTTGATGCCTTGTTTGAAAATCAGAGTAACATTTTAATTAAAAGTTTTATGGAATTTGTCCGAAAACAAAATATGATAAAGATTTATCAAAAGCATTTCCAAGGAAATGTATTTCATTAAAGGACTTGGGATGTCATGTTTGATACATATCAAAATCATAAACGGTACATTATAAGCTTTACTACATTATTTCGTATATACATGCCTATATCCGTCATCCCTCATCCCAAAACATCACATCTATGCTCTTGCGCCACTACCTGTAATACAAGAAACTTAGTGGGTCAGGCTGGGGAGCCTGGTGAGCACATAGGGTTTTCAACACACAATAAATAAGTTTATTAATTTCATCAATCGACAATAACCCGATTACCCATTCCCGTTATCCTCACTTTACGTCCCTAAACACGTATCATAAGGGACCTAGCCTAAGGATCATCATCGGGATGGACACTACTGCTAAGGGGATTCTTTAGTAATAAATGTCCTAAAGGCAACCATGTGGGGGATGGAGTACACCAGTGAACACATCATTCAAAAACACCTACAGGTTGCGAGCCGGCTAGCGTTCCACTAGACTGTCTAGAAGAGTCTGTGGTCATCATCCATACTCCACTAGATGACAGAATCAACAACTTCAACATCGAGGCCTCTCATCATTTTATCACACATCACCTATTACATCTACCCATGTTTTACCCCAACATTTTCGTAGATATAAAATATATATACAGTTTAAATCATTGAAAACATGTATAAAAACGTTCATCCAGCATAGATAGCAAGTATTCAGATAATATGCACACATAGCACGTAATTTATATAAAATACTTCATATCTATGTGTAAGCTGAAAGTAAGTATGCACTCACCTGAAAGGTGGTGAATCAGCACTCGGACAGCGCTTCGATACTCTCGAAACAATTTTCCTTCAATAAAACTTAGTACCACTACTACTAGGGTTTATTCTAACGATAACCGCGACAAATTAATAGTCTGATTATTTATTGTTATTATATAAGCGTTAATAACACTCAATATGTAACAACCCGAAGTTGTCCATCGCTGAAACCCACTTCGTACGTAAAAACCGTTCTTAGCGATTCATTCCAATTTCGTTTTTGGGCTAAGTTATTCAAACTTATATGATTATTATAATCTAACGAGTGTTCAAATCCCTTAGAAACTCATGAAAATGGCCCAAAATATTTAATGTGAAAATTTCTAAATTCAATCCCGCCGGATTGCGACAACTTAATCGGGTGCGACCAAAAGCCCCGTATAACGTCGGTATCGGGTAGAATTCTACCGTGTCCAAATCTTAGACACTATTTAAAGATGTTTAAGCTTCCATTTGAAGCTTTTGCCCTCTCTCACTACTCTCTCTCTCTAACCTCTCTCCTCAAACCAAAGAACTAGGTCCAAAACTCCAATTTAAGGCTTCAAATCTTTGAGGTAACTTCCCTAACTTGTTGTTCAACCTCTTAGGCATTCAAATTCGTGTTTAAAACTTGGAAAAGGACCATCTTCATGAGTTTACGGCCATGGATCATGCTTGGGCCGTAAACTCAAATAAAATGGGTTTTCAAGCCTTAAAACCCCTCCAAACCAATTTTGGGACTTAGATACGATTATATGGCTTACCATTCTGGACTTAGAACACCCTATACATGAATTTTGAGGAGTAAAAATGAGTTTACTACCCAAGAACATGCTTGGGCCGTAAACTCATCATTCATGGGTGGTAAACTCATTTTCAAGTGTTAAAAAGCCATGTAAACACACCATTAGCCTTGGAATAAATCCTAGAACCAACCAAAATTAGTTTTGGGGCCTTAAATATGATAAATACCTTCCTTTTGAGTGTTTACGGCCATGACTCCCCAAGAATAACTTCCAGGGCCGTAAACTCCTTTACATAGGTCAAATGGAGCCCAAAATTCATCCCAAGGCTTGGAAAAATAGTTTGAATCACATATGATCGTCCTAGCTTCACCAAATAAATTAAAGATTGAGCATGGGGGAGTTTATGGCCGTAAAATCCATGTTTACTACCGTAAACTCTAATATATGGTCCTTAAGTGAGTTTAATTCATTCCAAGGTCCTAGATTAAATCCTAGATAATTTTCCCAAGTGTTAGCATGCCAATTAGCACCATAAAACCCCCAACCATGAGTTCACAGCCGTGAACTCATGTGTGTGTGGTGTATAGGGCCAAAAACTCCATAAATAGTTTACTCTTGAAGAGTAAACTCAATTTCCAAGTCCCACACGTCCGTAGATGTCACCCGGGTCACTCCAAACACTTGTTTTGAAGTGTTTTCGCTCATTGGAGTGTATTATCCTATCTAATTAGTGTTTTAAAATCTAATTAGATACATTTGGATATTATTTCATATTACATAGGAACCTCGCATGTTATCAAGCCCCGAACCAACACTTACCATCCGAAACGTCACATTTTCTCGTCCGGTGAGTTCATACCCCTACCCTTTTTCAATGGTTTTTCAATGTTTTCAGGGGGGGAATACAAGCAAAATAGAAATGTTTTCAAAACCTTAAATTGACATATTTTAGTAAATATCTGGCAAACTTATAAATATCTTTACCCCTTATGTATTATGCTGAGCATAAGGGATGTTTTATCAATTATAACTACATAGATTTCAGTAAAGGAAACAATCAAACTAATCAAATTATTATGGGAATAATTTGGGATCTTCAGTACTCGTTTTTATGAATTCGGATTTCAAGTAATGTTAATAGATAAACTATTTCTGATTCAGTTTATCTCTGTTTCATTTAGAATGTATTGCCAGATAATTTCATTGTATATAACTGTATTCACTGTATTAAGTTTAATAACGTTTAGTATGTTTGATATCATCTGAGAACACTGTGAATAATGTAATACTAGCTTGTGAGATTCGTCATTGCCCTTTGGGTCATTAGTAAATCCTTCCCGGAAGTGTAACCATAGTCTCCTGGAAGGACAGCGTGGAATTTATGAATAGATCTATTCGGGACTGACAATCCCATACCTTAACTACTAGCTACAGTTAGGCGGGCACGCATGGGGTAACAAATTATGGATATCATCCGACGTCTGACAAGCGTCAAGGAGGTCTCGTTGTTGTATCAGCATGGTTACCTGGCTCATAATACGTATAAATATAGGTTTATTCACGGTTTTGATTTGATTTTATATCTATCTTCTATCTATAGTTCTTATATCTATTACGGGATAATACTCCCATGATTTTCAATTATATATCTAGTTCGGGATGATAATCCCATGGTTTTGAAAATATATCTAGTACGGGATGATAATCCCATGGTTTTGAATCTATATTTAGTTCGGGGTGATAATCCCATGGTTTAAACATATATCTAGTACGGGATCATAATCCCATGGTTTTGAATATATATCTAGTACGGGATGATAATCCCATGGTTTTGAATCTATATTTAGTACGGGATGATAGTCCTATGGTTTTCAATCTATATCTATCTACAAATTTCGTGTATATCAAATTATCTTATATCTAGTTCGGGATAGTAATCCCATGACTTTCAATATATAGTTTTATGTATTAAACTGTACACTATGTTATTCAACCAAACTTACACATAGGAAAATATGGGATTTTCCTGGGATAACATAACAACTCATAAACGAATTAAGAAACTAATGGATAACTAAACTATTAGGAAAATATGGGATTTTCCTGGGGTAAAATACAACATGTAATAGAATTGGTAACAAACGATAACTAAACTGTTTTACATATGAAAATATGGGATTTTCTTGGATAATAAACCTTTTTAGAAAACTAAAGGAAACTGGTACATTTTTCAAAAAAAAAACATCTTATGAACTCACCAACTTTATGCTGATTTTCAAACTGCTTGTATTCTTAGGTCCACATTAGATAGGTACCCGATGATCCCTTTTGGCGAAGACGGAGTGCGTAGAAGACACATCTTACTTTTGTTCATATATACTATGTATCACACTTGTACAACTTTACTTTTGAACAGATGTAAATTCCGATATGTAATGTAATGGTTGTTTACTTGCTTACTATGTACATTGGATTTGATACTCAACGTGGAGTCAGAGCCCTTGTTTCCGCCTTCGGTTTTCGGGGTGTGACAGATTGGTATCAGAGCCCTTGTTTATAGTGAACTAAGTATACCAAACCTTACATGGTATAATACTATAAACACTAAGGGGCCTAAGTGCTCTGAACTAAAAGTATACCTTAAAATATAAGTATTTTTAAAAGTATACAAGTATATCGAACCGCCGAGATCCGTAACTACAAGTAGAACAAAACATAAGTAAATGGGTGTTGTACGCTGCGGTTAAACCTGGGCAGTTATGTAGTCGTGTCTAGGATCAATATAGCCTGGCCAACTATATTCATTCGAGACACGACCAACATGTGCTTGGGAGTGACTGTGTTATGCGATATGCCTAAAACTTACCCAAATATCACAAACATCGGACCAGTGTCGTAGCGAACCATGAAATACTATGGGAGTATTTCTTGATTCAATCCTTTGTATAAATCCTCATTCAAGCGTCATTCCTTGATCATTCCTATAGCGACAAATTATCTGCTTTGATATCTCTTTACTGCTTTATCGCTTAATCAGAAAATATATACTTGTGATATCTCTTGATTCAATTTAGAGGATTTACCATCCTCTCTTTCCTGATCTTATTATTTCAAGATGCCTCCAAGAAAGAGACAGAGCCTAAAGACCAACAACCCTCCGCCACCACCTCCTCCTGAATTTGACCCTGTGATGTTCTAGGTAGCTGTCAATGTCGCGGTGGCAGCTGCTATGTCTCAAAGAAACCCTGGTAGTTCAGGAGGTGGTCCCCAGCCCCAAAACCCAGAAGATAACCAGGGACACCGAAAAGAGGGTTCCTATAAGGATTTCATGAACGCGAAACCCACATCCTTTGATGGCATTGGAGGTGTCATTTCCCTCACCTGATGGTTCGATAAAATCGAATCAATCTTTGAAATATGTGCCTGTTCGGAATCGGACAAGGTAAAGTTTGCCGCCTGCACCTTCCTTGACAAAGACCTGACTTGGTGGAACGGCCGAGTCAAATCCTTAACTCTACCTGTAGCAAATGCTATGGGTTGGGAAGTTATGAAGGAGCTTCTGCTTGCAGAGTATTCCCTCAGGGCGAAATGCAGAAGCTAGAACACGAACTCTGGAACCTGAAGATGAAGGGTTTTGACATCGTCACTTATACTTCAACATTCGATGACCTGGCGTTACTCTGTCTGGGAATGGTTACCGCAGAGAGTAAAACGATTTAGAGGTTCATCTGGGGGTTGACCCAGCCAACAAAAGGGAATGTCTTGGCTGCGAAGCCAGACACCTATGATAGCGCTAAATGTCTGGTGCAAACTCTGATTGATCACGATGACAACCCCGATGAGGAGGCTACCACTCCTGAGTCAGTCACAAGTGGAGGTGGAAGTAAAAAGAAATTTTGGAACAAGCGGAAGGCCCAAAGTATGCAAGGATCCTCTAAGAAACAGTAAACGGTAACAGTCCATGCTGCTACTGCCCCTGTTGCTGTTTCTGCTGTCGGATCAACGGCCCAAACTCGTACCAGTGGATACACTGGTACCCTTCCTTGGTGCACAAAGTGCAGCTACTATCACCGTACTCCTGGTCCATGTCGCGAAAGAATCTGTGACAACTATGGCAAGAAGGGCCACCTTGCTCGAACCTGCAGAAAACCAGCCAAATCAACAAATCAATCTTCCGGAACGGGCGTCGGTCACGCCTGTTATAATTGTGGTGAAGATGGACACTTCAAGAGGAACTGCCCCAAGGCAACAACAACTGGCAACACCGGAAGATTTCTAGCAATAGGACGAGAGGAGACAACCGCTGACCCCACTGTCACCACAGGTATATTCCTCATTGACAACTCTTATGCCTGCAATTCTTTTCGATTCTAACGCTAAAAGAGAAACCTGTTAACTATCCATTCAAACATCTTTCTAAACTCAACCCTTCGTTAGTAATCGAAAATGTGTACCGTCAAGATGGCTAACTAGTGAGAAAGAGAACGCTAACGTCATACCCATAGATTGTATCCTCAATCCAGACGATTATTCTTTTCCATTCGATTTAATGGTAAACATTTCATGAAATGCTTTGATGCTATTTTTGACATGTAATGACCGAGTCTCATTCATGTTGTTATTCTTGATTTCGAAAGGGTCGTCCGTCTAAATCTTTTCCCCGACCCGACTCTCGTGATCTTAAGCATCAAACCTAAATCCAACCTTCGCATCATTTCGTGCATCGAGGCATAAAAAGTTTTGCTGATAGGAGTGTCATGCATTCCTCGTCCGTGTGATCATCGGGAAACGGGAAGTCTGCAGCTCTTTCTCTAATGTCTTTCCCGAAGATTTCCCGAGAATTCCTTCCGAACGTCTAGTCAAATCTCGCACCGGCATAATCCTTTGGACTACCTAGTAACCAAACCTCAGTAAAGATGACGTGTCCAAGACAGTGACCAAGGCTTGATATGATCACTACGAGTTAGTAGTGGTGCCCTTCGGTCAAGCCATTTTCCCTGGTCATGTATATAAGCTAATCAGTCATACCTGTGGACCTTTCCAAAAACTAAGGCGATAGGGAATTAGTCGGCATTGGAGATACCTATACAAACCCATAAATTCTTGGGTTCCGCCGACTATTATCGCAGAACCACCTAGAAATTTATTTTAGAACCATCAGACCCTTAGCTATCCTGCCACATGAAGGTGTACCTTCTTGTTGGAGCCAGTGTCCTATTGGAGGCCTTATCCCAAATAAGCATGATATGCTTTGGGAAGCGCGAAATACTTCCCCGTGATACATCGGACTTTTCGAAATCCCCGCCAGAACTGCATCCGTGAACTACGAACTTCGATTATCTCAAGGACTTAGTGGCATCCACTTGGTCTTTCACATCTCGAATCCTTAGAAGTGAGTGCTCAATGAAACCTTAGTAATTCCTTTGATGAGACCGAAATCAACGAAAGTTTGAGCCTCCATAGAAGAACAATTGAGATCATGGATTTGGAAGATCAAACGTACGAAAGAAAGCCGCCTCCCGATAGTGAGGGTTCGCGGGAATGTCAAGCGGAGACCCGATTTCAATTCGGAGCGTGAAGATCCAAAGCAGCAGATCCATCCTCCTCTCTTTTCATTTCTTGATTTTATCTTAATCTTTGAATTCCGGGACGAAATTCCCTCTAACGGGGGGATAATGTAACAAACCGAAGTCGTCCATCGCCGAAACCCACTTCGTACGTAAAAACCGTTCTTAGCGATTCATTCCAATTTCATTTTTGGGCTAAGTTATTCAAACTTATATGATTATTATAATCTAATGAGTGTTCAATTCCCTTAGAAACTCATGAAAATGGCCCAAAATCTTTAATGTGAAAATTTCTAAATTCAATCCCGCCGGGTTGCGACAACTTAATCAGGTGCGACCAAAAGCCCCGTATAACGTCGGTATCGGGTAGAATTCCACCGTGTCCAAATCTTAGACACTATTTAAAGATGTTTACGCTTCCATTTGAAGCTTTTTCCCTCTCTCACTACTCTCTCTCCTCAAACCAAAGAACTATGTCCAAAACTCCAATTCAAGGCTTCAAATATTTGAGGTAACTTCCCTAACTTGTTGTTCAACCTCTTAGGCCTTCAAATTCGTGTTTAAAACTTGGAAAAGAACCATCTTCATGAGTTTACGGCCATGGATCATGCCTGGGCCGTAAACTCAAATAAAATGGGTTTTCAAGCCTTAAAACCCCTCCAAACCAATTTTGGGACTTAGATACAACTATATGGCTTAGCATTCTAGACTTAGAACACCCTAAACATGAATTTTGAGGAGTAAAAATGAGTTTACTACCCAAGAACATGCTTGGGCCGTAAAATCATCATTCATGGGTGGTAAACTCCTTTTCAAGTGTTAAAAAGTCATGTAAATACACCATTAGCCTTGGAATAAATCCTAGAACCAACCAAAATTAGTTTTGGGGTCTTAAACATGATAAATACCTTACTTTTGAGTGTTTACTGCCATGACTCTCCAAGAATAACTTTCAGGGCCGTAAACTCCTTTACATAGGTCAAATGGAGCCCAAAATTCATCCCAAGGCTTGGAAAAATAGTTTGAATCGTACTCGCTCAACCACAAGTGGTTGATTCCTATCTTCGTTCACATTTCCAACTCCACTTCTGGTTCTTACCATTTTTGATCTACACACCGAATAAGGTGAATTTAGATCCTCAATCACGGTAGATAATTAAGTCATCCTTATCACTCCGAAATATTTATATGCTAGTTCTAATACCGTAGTCGTATGCTTAGAATCTTAAACACATAAGGTTTGCAGATCCGGTCGGCAATAGACCATAGATCCGAACCAACAATTTCATATATGGCAAACATATAGCATTTAGCACATAAAAGCATTTTTGGCATCTTTCCAAAAATATAATAGTGCTGGTGTCTAAAATATGGTAGACACTCATCTCACGATCATCACTTAGCATTCTAAGTTTAAGTCTAGAAATCCTACAAATTCCTAGTTCGCTTAAACTAACGCTCTGATACCAACTATGCCATTCCCAATTTCGCGGCCAGAAAAGACCGATTTGTTTCTGCTTTGTTTTTAAAATCAGAGTAATCTTTTACAGAAAACAGTTGCGCAATTTGTTCCCCAAAAAATATATGAAAAGAATTAATCAAAGCATTTCGTTAAAGAAATGTATTTTCATTATATAACAAAATCTAGGGATGTCATGTTCAATAAAGACCAAAAGCATAAACAGAACAAAATAGACCTTACAATAGTTATTCATAACTACTGGCCTATAATCCAAAATCTCTCGTTATGTCAGCAAACTTATGCTCTCGTGCCATAACCTGTAATACAAAGAAAACTGAGTGGGTCAGGCTTGGGAGCCTGGTGAGCATATAGGGTTTTCATCCCACAATGTTATATCATATATATATATATATATATATATATATATATATATATATATATATATATATATATATATATATATATATATATATATATATGATATAACATTGTGGGATGAAAACCCTATATGCTCACCAGGCTCCCAAGCCTGACCCACTCAGTTTTCTTTGTATTACAGGTTATGGCACGAGAGCATAAGTTTGCTGACATAACGAGAGATTTTGGATTATAGGCCAGTAGTATGAATATATATATATATATATATATATATATATATATATATATATATATATATATATATATATATATATATATATATATATATATATATATATATAGAATTTCGCCATATAAAAGCACCTCTTATCCCACCCCATCGATCCTCACAACAACACAATCCAAACTCTCGTATCTAAAACCTTCCTCTTTGCTTGATCCTTACTCACGGATCTGGAAGTATTCTCTTCACTAGTTCCATACTCCCGGATCTAAAACTAATCTCTTCACCTGATCCATACTCCCGGATCTAAAACTAATCTCTTCACCTGATCCATACTCCCGGATCTAAAACTAATCTCTTCACCTGATCCATACTGCCAGATCTAAAATGAATCTCTTCACCTAATCCATACTTCCGGATCTAAAACTAATCTCCTAATCTGATCCATACTCCCGGATCAATAACCGTGCCCAATCCATACTCCTGGACTAGGGATAACTCACTTAGTCTTAATCCATACTCCTAAACTAATAACAAGTTTATCTATTTACGTGATCCATACTCTTGGATCTAAAACTAGCCCCTTGATCTCATTATCCAACTCATCTTTTATCGCACACCAGTTATCTCATCTACCCATGTTCTACCCAACATATTTGTAGATATACAATACATATATAGTTTAACTCATTTAAAACTATATAAAACATCCATTCCGCACTCATCTAAAATATACAACAATATATAAACACATAGCACATATTTCATAGCAAATACTTCATATTTATGTGTTAGAAGAGAGTGGCTACACGCTCACCCAAAACATATATACTTAATACCTTCAAATAATACTTGTATTAAAATCGTGTTTATGAAAGGGAATATACACTCACATGATAAGATGTTTATCGGACAACACTACGACTCTAAGTGTAGTATTCTTCGGTGAAACTGAAATATCTTCAAACACCGGACTTCTCGCGGGCAGAACTTCGGCTCGGAAACTCTTTTTCTCCGGATCTTCGGGGCTTCGGGACTTGCTTCGGGTGTTGGGATGATACCGGGGTTTTGGGGGTATAGTTTTCTCGTAGATCGATGAAATAAGGGTGAGAGATAAGAGATTTGGCAACCACAAACGGCTGCCCTTTGTGTTCTATTTATAGGGAGAAGTCTGCCGCGATCGCAGGGCGTTCCCCGAACAAACATAGGGCGTTCCCTTCGAAAGCGGTGCGTAGGAGCGGGGTTTTGATCCTATCCCTCATCTGTTGAGTCAGCATCGACGTAGCCAATCCAGAGCCAAGCACTGAACGCGGGGCTACAAGAACTCTCTCAAGGTACCAATCTTGACAACTTGATAAAATGGAAGAGTTAAATAGCTCACCTGAATTTTGGGATGTTACACCTTTTATCTTTTAATTAGGGATGAGCAAAAGGACCGAACCGGCCGGAACCGAACCGGAACCGGGAACCGGCTTCAGCCAAAATCAAGAACCGAACCGGCCCGGCGGTTCTACCGGTTCCCGGTTCCTACCGGTTCTTGTCGTGTCTTCAAATGTTGGAACCGGCCCTCGAAAAATAGCATCATACGGTTCCGGTTTTTACCGGTTCTACCGGTTCCGGTTATATCGGTTCCGGTTCCTACCGGTTCCCGGTTCCAAAAATCCACAAAAATAACGTCCCGGTCCCGGCCCGACCGGTTCCATCGGGTTCCGCTTCCGGTGCCGGTTCCGATTCCGGCCGGTTCCCCGGTCCATATGTTCATCCCTACTTTTAATTGATTAAATGGGTCTTAAGTACAAACTAACGTAACTTAGTTATTATTAGAATTATTGCAAATAGTTATGACCTTGGATATTTTTTTCAAAATTTCTGCTTGGTAATAGTTTAATTCTATTAGTTTGATTTAATGTTGGTGGAAATCATTTTTTTTTTTGTTAGATCCAACCTTCGATTGTTAGTTTGACTGAACTTTGATGTTGGAATTTGGAAATCAATTTTTGTGGGTCTAATGTTAGTTAGTGAGTTTATTGTTATTTTATATGTGGAAATCATTTTTTGTCTTTAATATGAGTTTTAAGATGTTGGAAATCGTTGAGTGAGTTTGTTGATATTGGAAATCGATTTTTTTTTATATATTTTTTTTAATGTTGGAAATCGTTTTTTTTGAGTTTTCTTTATTAATTTATTAGTCTAGTGATATATCAAAAAAATAAGTAGCGATAGTTTTGCGATAAGTTGCATGTCGTACTGTTAAAGAACAAATTATTGGTCTCGTTCATCTAGTTTTTTTGCTTTAACATGTTTTGTTTGCTTTAACATGCTTTAACCTCGTCTCATACATGTGTTTTTTTGTTAAACAAATAGATATTTGTCCCCACTCAAGATTATTATGAGTTTTAAATTTGCTTTAATATGTCAGATATTCAAATTCAAGAGTGTGGTGATTGTGTTAGTTAATTAAGTTTTGAATTGCTAATTTGTATGATGGATTTGAATGCACATGATTCATTTTGTTGCTTTGACCCATCAAATTTATGGAAGTTTATTGATTTTATTCTAAATAATTCTAGTTATAAATACACACTACTAGAAAAACAACATTTTACGAAGTGCAATACACAATGATTTACGATACGCAAAAGTGTGTGACCTAAATATAATGTCATCTCTCTATAAATTTTAAGGATTTAGGATGCGCATTTTTACGTGCCCTTAAATTAGTGTCTAAAAAAAACACGGAGGGCATCTATAATAAAATGTGTGTCGTCTGAGGATGTCGCATTATAATTTTCACGGAAACGCGCGTTCCATCCTTTAATAGCTAGGGGGTAATGAAATCCTAAAAAATTAAAATCCTCGCCTTCCTTTTTCTTCCTTTCCCTCTTGCCCTAATTATTGACGCTCCTTCCTTCCCCTTGCCGACATTGACTGCCACCTACTTCTTGCCTCGCACTCCGACCATCGTTACTTGCCATTCCTGGTCGTCGACGTCAACCAAGGCAAGCATGCCACCAGCCGACAACCTTCACTCTATCCTTCTCCTTTTCTCTGAAAACCCTAATCCACCTCCACCATTACCAAATCTTGAACAGTATAAACCGATGGTGTTGTCTTATTTTTCATTTTCCATGTTTACCCGTAGCACAGTGGCCCCACAATTTACAGGTTATGCTAATTGGTTTTACCATTTGCATTTATCATTTCATTTGTTTTGTTGTTTCTTAATTCTTTGATTATGTTCTCTACTTGCTTAAGATGATTCCACATTTTCTTAAATCTTGATTATTATTTGTTTATTTTTTTAGGAGTTTCTATCATTGAAGATGGAGGTAAAGGAATAACAATGAAGATAGAAATGAATTGGGATGGAATCCCTAGTATATTACTTGATATCAAGACTAGACTAGGAGTTGGATTGCCTATACAACTTAATCATTGAGACATGTTAACAATTAGCTGGATAGAGGCAACTCTTTTGTGAAAATGGTATCTACTTTCATCATAAGCAGATGCTTAATGTTGTTAACAATTATGTAATCATGCCCATCCAGATATTATCCAAACCAGGTATATGGTATTCCATTTAGAGGGACCTGTACTTTCTTTTTTTGCTTCACTTTTATCACCACAAATAGTCCTAGGTGTGTTAATCATTGTGTAACGCTCTGTTCCGAATTGACTTGTAGTCTAAGGCTGTGGGTCGAAGGTTGGTCATCATAAGGAGTATGGCTCTATAGAAGGTAAGATCTAGGCTCATTTGGGTGCGATGTATTAGAGGTGTTTCGGGTGTTCGGGATGTGTTTTGGAGCCTAGGGGTAATTTGGTAAAGCGTCAGTTCGGGCTTTTGTGGACAATGGATTTTTGTTCGGAAGGTATTTAGTAATGTTTGAGATGTTAGAAGTGTAGAGCTTCTCGTCACCTTTCCGTGGATATAAGAATCGTTGAAAACGGATTTATAACGAAGAAGTTATGGCTTTTAGAAGTTTAGTAGTTTCAGGCTTAGCCGAGTACATTTGGCGTACACAAGGAGTACATTGGGCGTACTAGGGAAAAAGGGAGTACGATGGGCGTACTTTAGGTTACGTTGGGCGTAATGACCAGGAGTGCTCGCAAAGGTTCTCTGCAGTACGCTGGGCATACCAGAATTACGTTGGGCGTAATTCTGTCAGATCAGAACCCTATTTTAGGGTCTTGGACCCTATTTAAACCCCTTATTTCATAACCAAACCCTAACATCTTTAGCCTCCACCCCTCCAAACATTAGAAATCATCATAAAGCATCCATGGGGGCATTTTGAGCTTATGGAGTCCATTTTTTGGGTGTTTAAACCATTTTCAAGAAGTTGGAGTTTGATGCAAGGATGGGAATTAAGGAGGAGCTTATGGATATGGCTTTTAGGACTCATTCTCGGCTTAATGAAGTTATAAAGCTCTGAACTTGACCATTGAATGCTTAGATCTACTATGTTGGGTTTTTTGGATCTTTTGGTCCCAAGAATGGAGCTTTATGGTTCCAAATCTGTTTTTAGGCTTTGGGTTGCCACCCTTGATTCTATTTGAGTCTCTAAGGCAGAAAGTTGCCATCTTGATGGTCTTAATGGATTCATGCTTGAGTTAGGGTCACTTTTATGGATGTAGAATGCTATTTTTGGAGTTTGGGTTTGTTTGGGGCATGCAAAGTCACCAAGTCAGTGACTTTATGGGTTTAAATGTTAATTATAGCTCAGATCTATAATTTGGACTTGTTGGATCAAGTATTAAGCACTTAATGGATGATGTGCATGAGCTACTTGTACGTTCGGCGTACTATGTAGTACGCTGCGCGTACAGTCCATTTGCTCAACCGCTAAGCGTATAGAAGAGGTACACTGGTCGTACGCTCTCAGAAGCACTTGGGCCTTTGTGGACTTTGGACCTTTAGGCCCTAATGGTTTTGGGCCAGGATTTGTTGATAGTTGGGCCTAAATTCATCTTTCAGCCAATAATAGAATAGTTGGGCCTATTGGGCCTTGTGGCCCAATGTAGAAATGGACTTCATATTTGTGGGCCTCGGTTTGGGCCATTGATTGTTTTATGTACATTATAATGTTGGTCCTTTGTTTTGGGTTTGGACCCTTAGTTGTGGATCATATTGGGCCAGGGGTAAAATGGTCATTTTACCCCATGCTTGGATTAAGGATTATTGTATGGGGACCAATTGCTAACTTGAGAATAATTATTGGTAGTGGAAGTTCGGGAAGTTGGCGGGGCAGCAGCTAGGGATTTGTTCAGGAAGCTTCTGCATTCGAGGTGAGTCTTCTCACCATACCAATGGGTCTAAGGCACCAAGGCCGGCCTATATTATGTTATGTGGTACACTAGCTATAGTAGAGATATGTGGTATAGTAGTTAGCTTTATGCTAAATGGTATCCTAGTTATTATATGATATGTGTTATGCTAGTTTTCTTTGTGATACTTACTTGGAAGACCCTAGGGGAGCCCGTGGCATTGGATGTAAGACCATGTGGGGTAGCCCATGACAGTCCTAGGTAAAGAGGGTAGCCCTTGGCATTGGATGTAAGACCATGTGGGGTAGCCCATGGTAGTCCAAGGTAAAGACCATGAGGGGTAGCCCATGGGATTGGAAGTAAGACCTGGTGGGGTAGCCTATGGCTTTCCTAGGTTTTATGTATGCATGGCTTATGTGATGAAGGTAGCTTTTATAGCTAACAAGATATGTGTTATGTGGATTGTGTTTATCGTATGCTCTGGGAAACTCACTAAGCTTCATGCTTACAGGTTTTGTTTGTTGTTTCAGGTATCATCATTTTGGAAAGGAAGGGCTCGGATTGATCGCAATGCACACACCTATGATTTCCACAATGAATGATTTTGGGATGAACTCTGATAAATGTTTTACTTAATGATGATTTGAAATGTTTGGAATAAATGATATCTATTTTTGGGTTATATTTAAAATGAAAATTTTACCCTTGATTTTTGGGTCGTCACACAGTCAATAATTAGAGTAGCAATTGAAATTACCAAACTGACCCTATAATTCGTTTTTGTGTTGTATGCAGAAATGAAGATGGTGATATGGAATGGAGATGCATATTTTGTAACACTTGCAAATTTATGGGCGAATATATATAATATCCACTATGGTTCTACTACTTTAATCTTGCATATGCTAATATCATCTACCCACACGGTCTTTGTAATATTGTTGGCATCTATGTTATGGAGTACTGACATATATATTAATTTAGGCTGCAGTTGGGATATTGACCTATGCTCAACAGCGTTTGGATGTACAACTGAAGGAATCATGGTATATTTCCAAGACCTTGAAATCATTTACATTTTCTTATTTTCTCAAAATATTAAGTGTTAATGTTGCTTCCAAATACAAGGTATGAAAAGTTGCAATGGTAGGATGATGCCCTTAAAGCATACACTGCAAAATCTGATCAAGCAACAAGTCAACATCTTATCTTAGATGCTACACTAGGTATTATTCAAATATACCATGCCATAGTATTATAGTATTTATATTATTATCATTTCAAGGTAATTAATTAAAATATTTGTTCATTCTTAGGCCGAATGAGGAGTCTTGGAAACCTGCTGAGCCAGCTGCTTGATTAGAAATGGAACCAATGGTCTGCTTATAATTTATATCTCTCTCAAATCTCGAGCATCTTTGATTTCTTTTGCAATAATATTTACCATTTTGTCCTTTGCTCAGGCTGCTAATGCTGCTTGGAACATGGGGGAGTGGGATCAGATGGCTGAGTATGTATCTAAACTGGATGATGTTGATGAAACTAAACTCAGGGTGTTAGGAAACACTACTGGCATAGGTGATGATGGTAGCAATGGGACATTCTTCAGGGTTGTTATCTTAATTCGTAGAGGAAATGTGTTGTTTGGAATCGGGATTTAGATTTGGATTTCTTCACTTGTAAATGTATGTTTAGAACTTCGGATATTCACTTGACATGATTTTATTGGATGAAATTGATTGTTTTGGTATATATATTTTTTCTATATTTTTGTATTATGCGTAAAAGAGTATCGTAAAGGCACGTCGTATATGCATATTGTAAATGGTTGCTAAAGTTTATGACACGTAAATGCATGTCATCTTGGTTTATGACATGGGCCATAATGATACGCAATGCGTGTCCTAAACGCGCGTCGTAAGGTTACGACACACAAATGCGTGTCGTCTTCCTTTGTGATAGGGCCTTCTTTGATACGCATTGCGTGTCATAAATGAGCGTTGTAAAAGTGTGTCATAACTGTGTGTCGTAAATGTGTGTCGTCTATAGACGACACAGAAAAGCGCGTCGTCTCTCGTTATGACAGTGCCTTACTTGACATGCATTTGCGCGTCGTCAGAGCATTTTACGACACCATTGCACGCCGTAAAAGGCTATTTTTCTAGCTGTAACAAGTTGTATATTCTACATGAACTTTCGGTTTGCCATATTCATATGCAACAAGACGAAAGATTCGATACCTCTGACATTGCTAAAATGATGGTAGACACCTAGATGAATCACTTATTCCTTTGTTATATCGATTAGTGAAGTTAGCGTTAATTTTTCGGGTTGGGACTATAACTGTGGATAGATGTTTTCCGCTATGAAGGTTGTAAAATCAAATTTGCACAATTGAATTTTAGAAGTGTTTTTAAATGATTGTGTGATTTGCGTGGTTCAAAAAATGCCTTTTTCAAAGATACAAATGAAAACATTTTAAATCTTTACCAAATTGTAAGATATCATAGAAAACAATTATAAAATGACATTATTTAAAGGTTTTAACATTATTATACATGGTTTGATTACTACAAACGTAGTTATCATCAAATCCTAACAAATAGACGGAGACTAACAAACTCACTGATTTTATGTTGAAAAAACCAAAAGTAAAGTATACATAACAAATAAAATGAATAAAGGAAAGTGAACATCAACATAAGTAAAAAGGAATGCCTTCAAAGTAGATACATTTTTGCAATCTACTTGTTTTTCTTTTATATTTTTGGCTTTATCTTTTAAGGAATGAGGGGTGAGCAAAACCTAACCTGTATAGTCAAAAACCAATAAAAACCGATAAAACCGAAACCGAAGCATAAACCGACGTTTTGGGTTTAGATTTTTCAAAAACCGAAAATTTCCGTTTGGATTCGGTTTTTGGGTTTTGTAAAACCGGAAAAAACGGAACCGAACTGAACCAATTATATAAAATATTTATAAAAATAGATTTTTTTTAACATAATATACATATATTTTGCGTTATTATAACAAAATAAGTAATAGTTCAGGTGGTTAATGTGTTGAGAGAAAAACTTTGAGACACACTTGAACAAACGTTAGAACAAGTATATTGCGGAATAGTTAATCTCGAAGGATCTAAAAGCTCAACAATACTATTTAGAGTTAGATAGTTAAATAGTTAGTTGCGGAAAAGTAAAGAATGGAAATGACAATGATTGTTATATCAAGTATACACATAAGTTGATACATAACGAGGAATGCATTCAAGCCAAGTTAATAAGTGAGATCAAACTTAGTGATTAAGTCTCAAAAGACTTGCTCCGAAGAGAGATTATATTCAGTTATGTGAAAATAAGAAGTGTGAGTAAGAAATAAAGAAAATATAACTTCAGAGATGTGTATTCAAAATAATAGATGCGTATGTTGATTTTTTGAATATAAGAGAATGAGCTCTATTTATAGAGACTCAAGGAGTTACATAAGATTTACTCTATAAGTGTAGCCATGCAAGACTTACTGGACAATAGAGAGAATTACAATAAGACAAAAGAAATAAGTAATAAATATAGACTGCGGTAGGTAGAGATTCCGGATGCGGTCTCTGATGAAAAGGCTTGACTGCGAGTGCTTGTTGACTGCGGTAGCTGAAGTTCAAGAGGGTCACTTTTTATGCCTCAACAATTTCCCCCTAAGTGACCTCGTTAACTTTTGTTAAGCTATCAAGTTTATGAAACTTGATCAGGATCCACCAAAACTTCGTGATGTTTTCCAACCAGGTGATTCTCCTTAAGATCTCAAACTTGACTTCTGTAGTAGTGTGCTTTCATTTTTCAATTGCGGTTCGACAGATATCAAGTTGCTTCCTGGTGAGGCGATGCATGGCATTCATAGGAATGAAGTATTTGACATTGTCGATCTTCCTTTTGAAAATGACTCTGAGTTCAGGGAAGTTGGTTGTACCTAAGGATCTTTCTTCAAAGCCTTCGGTAGGCATTGGTGCATGGTCGAATGGTGGCAGATCGAATTTCTTGGCAATGGTGGGGTAGATGTATGCGTTGATTTTAGCATAGACATAGACCGTTTCCTTAAAAAAGGTATTAGCCCTTTCAAGCGCGATCATCATCTTCGGATGATTCTCCGAGTTGTTCTAGAACACCCTTGCAATGAGAAAGACTTCTTCCAGATTTATACAAGGGAAGTCTGCTTGGGTGCAGATGTTGACTGTGGATGGTCTATCGTTAGACCATATATTCTCAATAGGAGAGACATTCTTAGCATAAAAAGACTAAGTCTCTCAAATTCCATTGGCAGTCTCTTGGAGTCAGGAAGGCTGCGATCAAATTGCTCAAATATTGTGAAGTATCTGGCATTTGGAGAGATTGGGACATCCCAGTAGCCATCCGAAGGGGGTTCCGCATAGGTGAGGTGAGAAGTGTAATCATCATCAAGCAGTCTGCGGTGAGGATTGATCCAAGAGTTTATCAAGGACTCATCCATGAAGGTATCAAAACTGCATTCTCTCCATATAAGCTTAGCGAGTTTGGCTGCCTTCCAATCTTTTTTCCTTTGGGTAGTGGCTGGCGAGTCATTTGAACTCGAAGAGGACATGTTCTCCACAAGGTTTTTGAAGTGAGGGTGAGTCTCTGGTTTTTCAGGAGTGATCTCCTCTTGCAGTGGAGTGTATGAAGTGGAGTATGATGAGATGGTTGCGGTGAAGGAATTTTTTCTGTAATGATGGGAGAACTTTGTTGTTGTGAGATGGAGTGATTGGAGTGATGGACTTATTCTTCACTTCCCCCTCTTGAGGAATTCATCCCAGGAGCTTCCTCAAGCCATTGACGAAGGCCATCAACTTTAGCAAAAACTTCTTGAAATTGAGCCTTGAGGGCGTCTGTCAGTTGTTGATTGTTGGGAATGGTGGGGTTGAAGAGCAGCCGGTGAATTTCGTTGGTGAGTTGAAGGATTTCAGGGCCATGGAAATTTGTGGTCAGCGATCGCTGCAGACGGTTGATTGTAGCTTGAAAGACTGAGATTGTAGACTCATAGGCAACGTAATTCTCAACAATCAGCTTTTGAGATTGGGAGGCTTGATCCCCAATGGCTGCTTGAAGGTCTTTTTTGATTGCGGTTACCTCAGATATGAGGCGTTCCGTAGCATCCATGAAGTCCTTGTGATCTGCTTGTCGATTATTGTCAAGGGACTAGATCCCTATTTCAACCTTGAGTGAGATATGCTAAGCAGCCAATCTCTCACGAGTTTCCAGGCGTTCTATCCGTTCAATTAATGACTGCGGTCCGGGGGTGTCTTCTTGTTGTGGTTGAGTTGGCTTGACCGCAACAAGGTTCAATCTCTGGAAGCATTTTGGTCAGTAGTTGCTTCCTGAGCCTTGTCGAGAGTTTCAACCATTTCAGACATCCGGTCTTGAACTTTCAGTATGGTGGCTACGGTTTTGGCATTATTAATTGCATCTGCCCAATACTTAGCCACAACTTGGATTTCTTGTTCCTTCTGCTACTGTTGCTTGATTTGTTGATCCTTGTGTGCTTGGAATGCCCTATGAAAAGCGGCAGATTTCTTAGCTTCAGCTTCGTTGGTGGGTTGATACTTACTGCATGAATCATTTGAGTCACCATCGTCAATTCCTTGAAAGAGCACCGATGTGTCCCTCGGGTTCACAGATCCTTGCACATTCGTGCTAACTGTGCGTAAACCACCTGTTACAGATGTAAGCATAGTAGGATTTCCTGAGCTTCCTTGGTCTCCTTGACCCGTAGTCAAGTTTGGCCTCGGCTCAGTTCTGGCATGGGCAGAAGAAGTGCCCTGCGGTTGGGAAGGTGTTTGATGTGTTTGGGTTACATTCAAGAGGATGGAGTTCAACTCCTCAGATGAAAAGAAATTCAGTCGGGAAGCCCTGGAGACCGTAGGGCTAGAACTAGTATTATCCTATTGGGATAGAACTGGGGGGGGAGTCTCCACGATGAGGTGAATCAGACTCACTTCCTGAGCTTGAGTGGTGTTCGATGGTTGTTTCAAATGGATGTGCGGCCATCTCAAGGACCACCGGAGCCTGTTGTGAGGTTGAGGTATCATTCCAGTCACGCATTTGGCTAGAGGGATTGATTTTTCTTTTCATAAGGATGGCAATTGGTTGCGCATCCTCATCAGAGTCACTATCAAGTATGGTGATGGTTGGTTGAGTTTTACGTTTCTTGGAGGATGTGGTTATTTTGGAGGCATGCTCCTTGGAAGTTCTTTGTTTCTTCTTGGAGGCCAAAGTCTTTCTTCTTTGAGAAATATTGGAGAGAGTAGTGGAAGAAGGGACTGCGGTGCCTTCAGGGTTAATGATTGCGGAAGGATTTTGAAGAGGTGGGGTAGGAAGGTATGCGTCAATACCTTCCGTATCCTTAATGTGGTCTAAGACATCAGCAGTCTCAAGACCGAGGGAAGAAAGAATATGGGTAGGAAGTCTCCGAATTGGGCCAAAAGCAGATTGATCAGATGAGGGATTGTACCTTTTTAGATCTTTGGTGACAAAGAAGTTGATGTCACTGCCCATGTTGATCCATGCGTCCGCATGAAGGTCTGACATGCAGAGGGACCAGAACCTTGCGAAAGTGAGTTCGGTTGGGTTCTCCCTTGGGCTCTCCTTGGGAACATATTGGAGAAAATTGTCCCAAAGGATCTGTCCGTAGTTCACATCGTGAGATGTGAAGATACTCCATACCGACTCTAGTAGTTTGAGCCCCATATTATCCGTGCCTCCGGTTCTGCCAAATAGACTGCAGATGACGAAGTGGCACACGAATTGCCAGACCGCAGGCAATTGGTTCTTCTTGATTTCACCAATTCCTTTGATCTTTTTCTGATATCTCATTTGATAAAGATCTGAGGTAATGTCCGCCATGGATGGGGTGAAAATCTTGATGGAGGGATGAACCAGAAGGTTAATGGCAGCAAGAAACTTTTCTTTGGACAGAATGACCAAAGAATCGTTAATTAGGTTGAGATGAACTTCTTGTGGGTTTTTGAGTGGGCAATAAGTGGAGAAGGCACATTTGAAAAGGGTTGTGATTGGGACAACGTCTGTGAATGCATCGAAGGGGCCAAACAGGGAGTGAATTTTCAGAAACTTGATCATTAGTTTCATGGGGGCATTGTAGAATGAGTGTTCTTCAAACACGGCTCTGAAATTGCTTGAAGAAATTGTGGGAGAGTATGAACCAGTTGGGCTCACTAATCCAGAAGCCTTTGATTGTTTCTTGGAAACACTAGATTTCACCATTGTTGAGAGTTTGAGGAAGCTTTGAGGAAGAAAGGCAGAATGCAAGAGAAGATTCAAATTTTAGAGACCGTAAACTTTTCTTTGTAGAGAAGAAAGGGGTTTTATAGTGTCTTAAGGGAGCGGGAAACGTTTTTGACCTAAGTGAATTTGGGTAAAAACGTTTGGGTTTATCTTTTGACTTAAGGTCTTTAATCTTATCCACAGATTGATAAAAGAGGGATTAAATCTGAATTTGGGGTTTACCAAAAAAAGGTTTGCATTTAATGAAATTTCAGATTTGATACCACGTCTGGTGAACGTGTGGTGAGGGAGAAGTCAATCCGTTGGGTAAAGGGGAAGTTGTAAAGGATTTGATGTTTTGGGGTAGGAAGAAAACACATATTAAAAGGATTTGATTTAGGAAAATCTTTCTTTTTGTCATCATACCTATAATAGGTCTGACATGAGGTTTATTCAAAAGAATGATACATATGCACAAATAATGTTTTTCTTTAATGTTTTCTCTATTTAATGAAGGATCATTAAATAGCACACTATGTTTTTTTTCAAAAGAATGAACAGTCTGAAAATAATTTAAAGTTACTATGGATGGAGACATCATTGCGGATGGATCAAATGACGTCAGATGACTGACTGTGGTAGACGAACTGAGATGAACACTTTAACAAAGATTAGTAAAACAAACAATAAGGACCATTGAATTGTAGTCATGATATATGGTTGAGGTATATAGAATATATCAAAACCATCTAACCTAAATAACTTCAACTAGGACCGCAACGGAGACCAAGAATGGTCAGCGAGACCTATTAATTCAAGAAGAATTGAGGGTCCGGATTCATCATTCCTAACATTTGTAAGAAAGTGTTGAGTTTTGAAGAGTCAAGTACGGACAAAGATTAGTTCAATGTTACCTTTCAGGATGTGGTCTTTGATGAAGTGATACCGTAGTTCAATGTGCTTGGTCTTGGAGTGCTGAATACGATTGTGAGAAATCACTATTGCACTTTCAGGTTCACAATAGATTGGTATCCGCAACATCATGTATCCGTAGTAAAGCAGTTGTGTTTTCATCCATAAGACTTGAGAACAACAGCTGGTTGCGGCCACATATTCAGCTTCTGCGGTCAACAATGATACAAAACTTTGTTTTCTTGACGACCAACTGACTAATCTTCCACCCAGAAATTGACATCCACCTGAGGTGCTTTTTCGATCTAGTCTGCATCAGGCATGATCCACATCTGTAAAAGCTTGAAGACTGAAATGTTGCTTACGGGGTACCATCGACCAAGAGACTTGCTTCCTTTGAGGTATCGAAGTATTTCTTTGGCTGCGGTCATATGTGACACTTTTAGGTTAGCCTGATACCTTGCACATACACCAGTTGCAGAGACAATGTCTGTTCGGCTAGCGGTAAGGTACATTAGAGAGCCAATGTTACCTCTATAAGTCTTGTGATCCACAAATTCGCCTGAGGGATCAGCAAAGATCTTATAACCAAAGGCCATGGGGACCTTAGACGAAAAACAGTTGTCCTTAGAATATTTCTTCAACAGTTCTGAGGTGTATTTTTCTTGATGAATGAATATCCCCTTAGGGATTTGTTTCACCTGAAGCCCTAGAAATAAGTTAATCTCTCTATTCATGCTTATCTGGAACTTGTTGGTCATGAGCTTACCAAATTCATCCACCATTCCTTGATCAGTCGATCCGAAGATGATATCATCCACGTATATTTTTACAAGCATTAGATAGTCACCATTTTCTTTTTGAAATAATGTGGGATCAATCACTCCTCTTTTGTAACCTGAAGAGACAAGAAATTCAGATAGAGTCTCATACCAAGCTCTAGGGGCTTATTTTAGACCGTAGACTGCCTTTTCAAGCTTGTAGCAGTGGTCTGGGAATTTAACTCTTTGAAAACCTGGAGGTTGCGGAAGATAAACATCTTCTTTTAATTCCCCATTGAGAAATGCACTCTTAACGTCCATTTGGTCGACCTTGATGTTTTTGTGGGCTGTATATGATAAGAAGATTTGGATGGCTTCCATTCATGCCACCGGAGCATACGTTTCATCATAGTCAACACCTTCAAGTTGACTGTAGCCCTTTGCAACTAGCCTTGCCTTGTTTCTGACTACCGCAACATATTCATCTAGTGCCAACAATGGTGTGACCATGTGGCTTCGGGAAGATATTCCACACTTTGTTTCTTTTGAATTCTTCTAGCTCTTCTTGCATTGCAGCTATCCAATCATGTTCTAGTAATGCTTCTTTGATCGATCAAGGCTCGACTGAGGACATAAATGTTGCGTAGTGACAAGGATCAGATAAGTCCTTGGAAGATCGAGTCTGGATACCTACAGATGGGTTGCTGTGACAACACAAAATATTCATTTGAATAAACTCCGCAATCAAGCACATCAAAAATTTGCCAAATTCATCTCAAAACTTTGTTTTGGCGATTTAAGCCCGTTCGAGTATTTTATTTTATATTCGTCAAGCAAACAAAAATAAGGAAGTATACTTTAGAGTTTTTCCTTTATCACGTAAGTCGCGAAATTCCTAAGTTTGGAGTTTATGGACGTAAAAATGGAGTTTACGGTCGTAAACCTCAAAAAGTATAAATATGACACTTAGTCATTTTTAGCTCATTTTTCACTTCCTAGCCTAAGAACACTCAAGATTCTCTCTCAAGTATCATATCACTTTTCCGTCAAATCCGCCAAAATGTAAGTGTGTTCTCCCTAGGTTCGTTCATATCACACTTAATCTAGTGTTTTGACACAATTTCATCCATGAAATCTTGTCTTTTCTTATACCTTCAAATGTACATCAAGAACACCAAGAACATCAAGAACACACACTAGTGTTCTTGGCCCAAATCGATCCTTCAAGCTCCTAGATTGTAAGTATACTTGCCCTAGCTTCTTGTAGGCTTAATATGAAGTTGTTTACACTCGAAAATCATCAAAATCCCCATGTTCATATGTTTTTACGGTTTGGGAAGACCTCCCAAAACCGTAAACACCTTCAATGGGTGTTTAAGTGCCCTTAACACCTTCCAATGCTTGTATAAGTGACTAGAACCTTGCATGCATAAGATAGAACCACTAAAAAATGAAAGAAATGGGAAAACATGAGCTTACGGCTGTAAACCCATGTGTTTACGACCATAAACTCCCAACGAGTGGTCCAAGGACCGCAAACTCCAAATGGAGGTCATTTTGAGCGCTAGTCACTTCCAAATCCCTTGATTCGAGTCTAGCATAATTCCTTGAGTGGTTTAGGACCTTTGAACACCCAATGGCACCACTTCCATGAGTTTACGGCCGTAAACTCATTGGGGAAGTGGTCCAAAAACCGTAAACACCCCTAAGGGCCACCATTTGAGGAGTAAACTCCAATGTGAGGCCATACTCACTTGATATGCAACCCTTGGTACTCCTAGCACTTATAGCAAAGTGTTTTCATGATTTACGATGTCCTTACTTGCATAATTAGTTGTTAAAATGACTAATTAGATACATATATGTATCATTACATGTTAAATAGGATTTGCATGTGTGGTCAGGTCGTCACTTCACACTTAGCATCCTATACCGTCCGTTCATCCGAGTCACCCACGTCAGGTGAGTTCATACCCCTGAATTAACCTTTTAAATGATTTAAAATGCTTTTATGCGGGGGGGGGGGGGGGGGGGGGTGGGGTGGGGATACAAGTTGAACTATAGAGTTATTATATCAATCACATGTGATTAATAACTGTATAGAAAATAGATTTATGCATGTTAAATTGTTTTATCCAGCTAAAGGTTTTCAAATCTTGTTTTATAAACTGACATCACAAGTTTTCCCAAAGGTTTTACCAAAACTTATTTTTATACTCTTGTATTGTTAAATGCATGCCTGTATATGTATAGTTATATAAGTAATGTTTAAAGGACTTAGGAAGGCTAACTCGCTTTAATTCCTTTTCCTTGCTTGGATGTGGCTTTAGGGTATCGGTTATCCTTCCGAAGGTCGTTTAAATAGTAGTTATATATCATGTATACATATGTACTCATAAAGGTTCCATTAGCCAGGTCATCATCCTTTGGGTAGCAAAGGCATCTAGATAACTTCTCAAGTATACTATAATAGGTATAGTTTAGAAACCAACCATGACATTAATGAAAGAGAACTTAGTTATAACTATATTCTAAACACTTATTCATTTTAGTAAAGAGAAATTTTATAGAGTTCGAAACATGAGATACATTCTGATGACACGGATTCCACCGTTGTCGAGTTAGTAACCAGAGTCTCCTGGAGGGAGAGCGGGCATTGTGTGTATATATCTATACGGGACAGACACTCCCACATCCTGAATGCTAGCTACAGTCCCGGCCTACGAAGCCAAGGGGTGACAAATGTCACATTCATTCCAACGCCAGCAGGTCGTCAAGTATTCGATTGTCAATCATTATGGTTACGAGTATCTTTACGTTTACCTTGTAATTCATGGCTTTAAGGTAATAAGTATTATCATGGTATTTACCTATATAAAACCATCATAACCTATTTTCCTAGTTATATACTAGGTCACATGATAAACCTTTAAACTAACCCACAGAGGATTAAAGGCTAATTTAGACTCTCCGAGGCGTATTGCTCACTTAATACCTCTTGGAGTTTGTATTTCATTCTCTTAGAGTCTCCGAGGCGTATTGTTCAATTAATACTTCCTGGAGTCTATACTTCATTCTCTTAGACTCTCCGAGGCGTATTGTTCACTTAATACTTATTGGAGTCTGTATTTCATTCTCTTAAAGTCTCCGAGGCGTATTGTTCACTGAATACTTCATGGAGTCTGTATTTCATTCTTTTAGACTCTCTTAGGCGTATTGTTCACTTAATACTTCGTGGAGTCTGTATTTCCTTCTTTTAGACTCTTCGAGGCGTATTGTTCACTTAATACTTGCTTGAGTTTATATTTTATTTACCTTTAACCTAGTGTTACCGCTGAGGAAAAATATTATTTTCCCTATTACTTTTGATTTTGATTTCCTCACATATTCTTTAAAGTAAAAACTATATTTTCATAGAGATAGTACCTTTAAGGGGAAAATGTTTGTTAAACATAAAACATATGGGTCTTGGTAGAAGTCTGCTTTTAAATAAAGATACTCCTTGGTTTAAACATAAAACAATTGGGTCTTGGTAGAGGACTACTTTTATTAGAAAATATAGGATTTTCTGGAAAGGATTCTAATACTCTGTAAACTCAAATCACCATCATTATGTGAGATTATTTTTGAAGTAAAACATGTATTTATACCAATTTCATTAAATGCTAATGAACTCACCAGCATTTAAAAATGTTGATACTCGCTTTCAAAATAACTTGTATTCTCAGGTCATCAGTAGACAGGTACACTTCGGGAGCTTTTGTGAAGACAACCTAGTGCCGAGTTGCATTATATGTTATTCTATGTATTTACCTTGTTGTTGTTGCTAATAGTAACCTATGTAAAATTATTATTATTAATGCAATGTTTGTTGTACTCTGATTACTATACTGCATATGTTGTGATACTTGACATGACGTCCTCCACCCCAGAACGTTTCCGCCGTTCTGGTTTTGGGGTGTGACAGATTGGTATCAAAGCATTGTTTATAGTGAGCTTAGTATATCTAATCATAAAAGATATACAATCTATAAATATATTGGGATAAAACACTCTGACCAAGAATTATACTTTAAAATATAACCATATTTTACAAAAGTATAAGAATATCCAGAATCTAAAAACCAAAATAAAGTATCACAAGAAGAACAAGAATAAAAGTCTTTGGATGTTGACCATTACCATCAAACCTGGGCAGTTATGTAATCCTAAACTAGAATAAATGTAACCTGATCAACTACATTTATTCGAGATGCGACTAACGGGAGCTTGGGAGTGATGGTGATGTTGCAACAAATCTGAAACTTACCAAATAGGAATGCTAGAGAAAAACATAAAGTTTAAAAATACTATAGGAGTATTTTATGATACTAAAAGATTTATAATAAACCCATAATCAGGCCCAGAAGTTAAGAATCAAACATGTAATTATAATACCATAGGGGTATTTTAGGAACCATAAATAACCCTGTGTGAAAAACTAAAAAGATCCTTATTGATAAACCTATGATTACAGAGTGTATACTCCCAAGGTTATATATACAATGAGGATCTCATAGTCTGAGAATGTCTGGTTTCGCTCTACTTCCTTTTCCTTGTCTGGATGTGGATATAGAGTAGTATCACATATTCGAAGGCCTATCAGATCTAAGTCATATATGATTTGTGTACACTGTGAAATTGTAGTAGGACTCAATATGGATCACCCAGTGAAATTTTTTAATAATCTCTTAGGATTCTTTAGACATTTCCATTCTCGCACGAGCCCCTTTAAAAAACCTTATCCACTTCAATAATCGACAGAAGAGTCGATACAGACCAAGAAGAGGTTCATTGAGAAGGTTTCCAATTAGGAAACAAATGAACAGGGACGAGACTGTTGAAATCCACCATGTGCCTATACCTTTTAGGGACATCGGTAGGAAATTCGCCTGAAGTTCTGAGATTCCAGTCATCCATCATGAAGTGCTGACACTCAGAGTCAGAATCAGAAGTAAGGCGGAGCAGAAATTCAATATGTCTACAAGAGCAGAGGACCCTATATAGGTACCCGAAGAAAACCAACGCTTGTTCCAGTCATGAATAAGAGGTGGACAGATGGAGTCAATGCATGGAACCCGCGAAGTGTCTTTTCCTCCTTATTGCCACGCTAGTAAATCCATTAAATAATACAATTTAGTGAGTTAGTGAATTCACTACTGACACTATGTGCTAGGCGAACCGTCTTTCTAGTCGCAATTAATACGAATAGATCGGATCTCATAACCTCGATTTAGAGTGTTTAGCCATAAGTTTTCAGGAACCTTTTCTCCTATGATCTTCGTTCCGAACTTCTCTCAGGTCTTTTTAAAACCAAAGAGTGAACCTCTCCAGTATAAAGATAACTTAGTAGGAACAACCCCCATTTTATGGCTTTCCAATACACTTACTCCTACCCAGTTACCCGGACTGCATCATAGGGATGTAGGTCGACGCTCAGATAACCATCAATCTAGGAGCGGGAAAATTTATGCCTATCATAGTAAAGAAAGTTACGTCGGGAGTTAACTATCATCTCTCGTCAGCTTTGTGTTCGTTTTCGTGTAGGAATAACCATGCCTCCAAAGAAACGTAACCAAACCGCTAGTAAGATACCGGTCCTTCAATTCGATGAAGCTACGTTCCGAGCTACAGTTTCAGCAGCCATAGCAGCTGTCATGGCTCACCTGAATGCTAACAATGCCAATGTTAGTAGGAGCCCTATCAGGAATCCCGATCAAAGCAATGGACAGCAGCAACCAGCACCGGTGTGCAAAGCCACCCAAGAACCCCAACCAAATCCACTATAAAGAAAGTTTAAGAACGAGGAGGGAAGTACCTCGACTCATAGACCTTCTGAAGGGCAACAAGCTGAAGTAGTCAATGCCTCTGTCAACCCTTCAGCATCGACACCTAGAAGACCATACCTAGGAAACCTCCCTCGCTGCAACAAGTGTAATTACCATCATCATGGTATCTGTCGAGGACTCTTTTGCGTTAGGTGAAATATGAAGGGGCATAATGCTCGCTTCTGTAGAACCCCGATCGAATTCATTACATCAACCACCAAGGTGGGGACCAGCCTAGTATGCCACTTATGTTGTGAAATTGGGTACCTCGAGAGGGATTGCCCAACCGAAAGAAATGACAAAGGCGTAGGAGGAGTCTAACCCTAATTCCTAAGGGAGCATCAAAGAACCCGATAGAATTTTGGTACGTCTGTCGATCCGGAGTAACTAACCGAAAATATTAAATGATTAATTCTAATTGTAATTACTCTTTCGTTAAGGCGGAAGTCGCAGCACTGTTGTAAAATTTAAAAATCCATCAGGTAAAACTATGATGGATTGATATATACATCAAGGCCATTTATAATTAAGACTGATAGACCTCGAGTGAGTGATGCTCCCTCATCTCCTGTTCCTTGTTTGGTTGTGGCATTAGGGTGAAATTGCTCAGTTAACAGTCCTTTTAATCTTAATTATACATGACTAGTGTATACTAGGTGGTTATAGAGAGGCCTCGTGAGGAATCCATTCATGAAGAGTACATTATTTCGAAACATTAGGACCCCCTAGAGTTTCGTGTCAATTCTATCGGTCCAAGTATCCGCGATAGTGATACCATGGACGAAACCCGGGACACTTAGAACTTGTGTGACCTGTTCAGCGCATGGTCCTATTGATCTTCAATCCATATCGTGTCGATGTTTGTTAAATTCGACACTACCGCCAATCATGGTTCGACTTGGTGCAACCATGTGAAAATCCCTAGTGTTGTGTAAAGAAAACTTTCACCATATTCTAAAAGACAAATAAAGGTTCTTCCGAACCTAATAAGAAAGCCTAAAGCGAACCGTCGGTCGTCTCACTTATCCAAACCCTCTGAAGTACCCAGGAGAAGGGTACCACGCATTGTTAACCAACGCCCCCCCCCCCCCCCCCCCCCCCGACATCAGAACCAGAAGCAGAAGACACTGCAGATATTCCGGAAGACATTAACCGCCCGACGCCTACTCAATAGATACCCCTAGAAAGGCTATCCATAGCACACAATCAGGTTCGTGAATCAAGAGAGAGAACTCATATGATTAACTTACTACTACTAAGTATATGAACTAGAGTGGCATATAATTTAGATCAATAAGATTTAAGATGTGTGTTTCCTCCCTACTCCCTATTCCTCGTTTGGTTGTGGGTCCGGGGTGGGGCCACACATCCGAATTTCCTGTCAATCTCAATTATATACGACTTGCATACACCGAGTATTAGTGATTATGTCGAGTATGAGGTCTACCACGAACCTGTAGGAAAACTCTTCGTCCTATTCCATAGAAAAGGAGCTGGAGTAAAGAGAACCACTGCGGGTTGAGCTACTAACATGACTACAAATTCGAAATTTGTTGTTATCCCGGTTATGCCAACATAGTAGCTAACACCCTCAGTTAGGAAAATAACCCAAGTCGTAAGAGTCAAATCATTGACTATGACCATCCATTCGCGCTTAATCCCACAAATTAAGCATCTCAACAGTGGACCCAAAAACCTACAAGTTGTAACGGTTTAAACTTTGGGAGAAGTGGATGAGAAAAAATCAAAGGTTCTGAATGACGGAACTCTGTGCTATCTGGATTTAAACTAGATAGAGAAAACTCGGTAACACTGGAAGGTTAGTTGCAAGGGATACTCAGGGATACTCGCACTACTCAGGCACTACGCCCATCCAGTTACAGGCGAGTGGTGCCTAGGACACACCGCCTCCTCACGCAAGAAGAGTCACCGTTGCCCTATAGACAATACGCTGCACTCTCCAAAGTTAAACCCTAGAATGTCAAGAAACACATGACCACCTCGGCAACCAAGAATACTTAAATGAAGTAAATGTTATCTTGTGTTAATCCTTATAACCTAGAACATAAAGAGTTTATAGACTCGACACCAGTCTAGGTGTTAGTCGAGGGGTTGTACAAGAATTCACACTTCCTACAAAACTGGAGGGAGCCAACTCATAGGAGAATAGGGCATGTCTTAGAGATTCGTTGGACTACTAGGTGTTCCAAAGAATACTACCTCAAAAGAAATAGTAGAACCACCTCCTGAAATAGTCCAGCACTCCAGAAAATGTCTAAGGGCTAAGTTAGCCCTGATCGGAGACTGCTATCCATGAAACAGAAAACAAAGTAAGATCATGATTCATTCCAATTAGGGATCATGCTGTGAAAGCATCTATTAGATGATAATGAAAATTTAAATTTTCTAAGCATGGTCTGGTAAAACTCCCCTATCATATCGACTTTGAGAGTTTCCGTTAGAAACACCTCCAGAGTTAGAAGTGCAGGTCCGTTTTGCACTAGGTCGAGATAGAAGTCACATAACCATTAAAGGCCAGTATATAGCTAATACATCTAATGATCTAGAAAACCTCCGAAAGCCAACCATTTGGAAGTACGAATCCGAATACGACCTGAGCCTTCTAAGAACCAACTCGGGGAAACACACCTCAGTAAGAGAGAACTTTTTAAACTTTAGAATGGCGATCACGCCAAGTGATGATCTAACCATGGAAGTACATTATGTTCTAAGTACTGAAAATCTCTATCTTCCCAAGAGCGTAGGACCATCCGAGCTTTCTTGATAAGAATTGGTTTAACCCCCGTCGGACCACAATTTCTGTTGGAATTCCATAAATTCCACAAGAACCTATCCATGTCTTAGATTTGAGAAAGTGATTGTCCTACGTGACTCTCGAAATCCCACTCGTTAGGATCGAAATCAATGAGAGCCCAACTTCGTAGAAGAACCTATAGGGATCATGGACCGAGAGGTCAAGCGACCGAAACAAATCCGCATCCCGTTATTAAAGGTTCTCTGGAACGCCAAGCGAAGACAAAAATTCATCTAGGAGCGAGAAGACCTATTTAGTCTAAACCATCCTTATCTTTTGAGTCGCTTAATTTCATCTGCGTGTTTGTGCTTGAACTCTAATTTCGGGATGAAATTCCCTCTAATGGGGGGATGATGTGACAACTCGAAATTTTCATTTGTATAAACTCCGCAATCAACCACATCAAAAATTTGCCAAATTCATCTCAAAACATTTTTTTTGCCAAATTTAAGCCCGTTCGAGTATTTTATTTTATATTCGTCAAGCAAACAAAAATAAGGAAGTATACATTAGAGTTTGCCGTTTATCACGTAAGTCGCGAAACTCCAAAAGTTTTGAGTTTACGGACGTAAAAATGGAGCTTACGGCCTTAAACCCCAAAGAGTATAAATATGACACTTAGTCATTATTAGCTCATTTTTCACTTCCTAGCCCAAGAACACTCAAGATTCTCTCACAAGTATCATATCACTTTTCTATCAAATTCGCCAAAATGTAAGTGTGTTCTCCCTAGATTCGTTCATAAAACACTTAATCTAGTGTTTTGACACGATTTCATCCATGAAATCTTGTCTTTTCTTAGACCTTCAAATGTTCATCAAGAACACCAAGAACACACACTAGTGTTCTTGGCTAAAATCGATCCTTCAAGCTCCTAGATTGTAAGTATACTTGCCCTAGCTTCTTTTATGCTTAATATAAACTTGTTTACATTCAAAATATCAAAATCCCCATGTTTATATGCGTTTACGGTTTGGGAAGACCTCCCAAAACCGTAAACACCTTCAAGGGGTGTTTAAGTGCCCTTAACACCTTCCAATGCTTGTATAAGTGACTAGAATCTTGCATGCATAAGATAGAACCACCAAAACACGAAAAGAATGGGCATACATGAGCTTATGTGTTTACGACCGTAAACTCCCAAGGAGTGGTCCAAGGACTAAACACTGCAAAGGGAGGTCATTTTGAGCCCTAGTTACTTTTAAAGCCCTTGATTCTAGTCTAGCATAATTCCTTGAGTGGTTTAGGACCCTAAACACCCAATGGCACCACTTCCATGAGTTTACAGATGTTAACTCATGGGGGAAGTGGTCCAAAAACTGTAAACACCCCTAAGGGCCACCATTTGAGGAGTATAATCCAATGTGAGGTCATACTCTCTTTATATGCAACCCTTCGTACTCCTAGAACTTATAGCAAAGTGTTTTCATGCTTTAGGATGTCCTTACATGCATAATTAGTTGTTAAAATGACTAATTAGATACATAAATGTATCATTACATGTTAAATAGGATTCGCATGTGTGGTCAAGTCCTCAATTGACACTTAGCATCCAATACTGTCCGTTCATCCGAGTCACCCACGTCAGGTAAGATCATACCCCTAAATTAATCTTTTAAATGATTTAAAATGCTTTTATGGGGGGGAATACAAGTTGAACTATAGAGTTATTATATCAATCACATGTGATTAATAACTGTATAGAAAATAGATTTCAGCATGTTAAACTGTTTTATCCAGCTGAAGGTTTTCAAAGCTTGTTTTATAAACTGACATCAAGTCACAAATCCTTATTTATAAGTTTTCCCAAAGGTTTTACCAAAACTTCCTTTTATACTCTTGTATTGTTAAATGCATGCCTGTATATGTATTGTTATATAAGTAATGTTTAAAGGACTTTGGAAGGCTAACTCGCTTTAATTCCTTTTCCTTGTTTGGATGCGGCTTTAGGGTATCGGTTATCAGTCCGAAGGTCGTTTAAATAATAGTTATATATAATGTATACATATATAGTCATAAAGGTTCCATCAGCCAGATCATCATCCTTTGGGTAACAAAGGCATCTAGATAACTTCTCAAATAAATTATAATAGGTATAGTTTAGAAAAAAACCATAACATTCATGAAAGAGAACTTAGTTATAACTATATTCTAAACACTTATTCTTTTTAGTAAAGAGAAAGGTTATAAAATTCGAAACACAAGATACATCCTCATGACACGGATTCCACCCTAGTCGAGTTGGTAACCAGAGTCTTCTGGAGGGAGAGCGGGCATTGTGTGTATAGATCTATACGGGACAGACACTCCCACATCCTGAATGCTAGCTACAGTCCCGGCCTACGAAGCCAAGGGGTGACAAATTTCACATTCATTCCAACGCCAGCAGGTCGTCAAGTATTCGATTGTCAATCAGTATGGTTACGAGTATCTTTACGTTTACCTTATAATTCATGGCTTTAAGGTAATAAGTAATATCACAGTATTTCTATATATAAAACCATCATAACCTATTTTCCTAGTTATATGCTTGGTCACATTATAAACGTTTAAACTAACCCACAGAGGATTAAAGGCTAATTTAGACTCTCCGAGGCGTGTTGCTCACTTAATACCTCTTGGAGTCTGTATTTCATTCTCGTAGACTCTCCGAGGTGTATTGTTCAATTAATACTTCCTGGAGTCTGTATTTCATTCTCTTAGACTCTCTGAGGCACATTGTTCACTTAATACTTCCTGGAGTCTGTATTTCATTCTCTTAGACTCTCCGATGCGTATTGTTCACTTAATACTTCATGGCAGTGTTCTAAAAGGCGTGCCATGGCGTGAGGCGTGGCTTCGCCGTTACGAAAAGCTTCATAACGTTGCTGTTAGGCGTGACGCGTGGCAAGGCGTGATATGGCGCACCATGGTGCGTTATGGTGTGTTATGGCACGCGTTTTTTCGTTTGAGACACAGTTGTTTACTCTTTGTTATGTCTTTTCAAACCGGAGATATAAGTATTGTGGTTTTTGTTAACTTGTTGTCATTAGTTATTGATCTAACACTTCTAAAAAGTAGTTATATTTAATATAAATTTATATTTACGTGGTAATATAATTTTAAATTAATACAAAATCGTCGCCTTACATCACGCCTTGAAAAATGCCATGGCTCATTAAGCTTTAGGCTTGGCCCTGCCGCCACGCCACGCCTCACGCCATTTAGAACCTTACTTCATGGAGTCTGTATTTCATTCTTTTAGAATCTCTGAGGCATATTGTTCACTTAATACTTCCCGGAGTCTGCATTTCCTTCTTTTAGACACTCCGAGGCGTATTGTTCACTTAATACTTCTTGGAGTCTATATTTTATTTACCCTTAACCATCAGTGTTACTGCTGAGGAAAAATATTATTTTCCCTATTACTTTTGCTTATGAGTTCCTCACATATTCTTTAAAGTAAACACTATATTTTGATAAAGAGAGTACTTATAAGGGGAAAATGTTTCTTAAACATAAAACAGATGGGTCTTGGTAGAAGACTGCTTTTAAATAAAGATACACCTTGGTTTAAACATAAAACAATTGGGTCTTGGTAGAAGACTACTTTTATTAGAAAATATAGGATTTTCTGGAAAGGATTCTAATACTCTGTAAACTCAAATCACCATCATTATGTGAGATTATTTTTGAATTAAAACATGTATTTTTACCAATGTCATTAAATACTTATGAACTCACCAGCATTTAAAAATTTTGATACTTGCTTTCAAAATAACTTGTATTCTCAGGTCATTAGTAGACAGGTACACTTCGGGAGCTTTTGTGAAGACAACCTAGTGTCGAGCTGCATTATATGTTATTCTCTGTATCTACCTTGTTGTTGTTGCTAATAGTAACCTATGTAAAATTATTATTATTAATGCAATGGTTGTTGTACTCTGATTACTATATTGCATATGTTGTGATATTTGACATGACTTCCTCCAGCCCATAACTTTTCCGCCGTTCCGGTTTCGGGGTGTGACCGTTGCCAATGATTTGACCTGGTCGGTGGTCTCTCGTCCATACATATAGATGAGGTATCAGATGATCAGCAGCTGCAGTAGAGGGAATGTCTTCAATATTAGAAGACTCTATAGTTGGAGAGGGCAGTTCCCCCTAGACTTGAGAACATCCTGCGGAATCATCTTGGTTTGTTGGAACGGGAATGGAATTTTCTTGAGTAGTTTGGAGAGGTTCCCCTGGATTGCTGATGGGAGTTCCTCTGGAACCTGAGAAGGTTCCCCCTGTACTGCGGATGGGAGAGTGATAATCCTTGAATCTGTTCTAGTGTCAATGTTCTCTATGAGTTCATCATCCGAATCCGAAGATACGTTTGAAGGTAATGATTCTTTGTAGATAGGAATTCCAGCAGCATCAAGAACTGGAACCTCGATGGTTGTTGCTTGATCCATAATAGAGCTTTGCCCCTCAACCGGAGAGGTGAAAGTATTGAGAGATGCTAGTTCGGATAGAGATGGAACAAAAACATCAGCGTATTGTTGTTGAGCAGCCGGTGACACAAGAACTTCAGATAGTTTCGGCGTTTCAACAGGGTCGAAAAGATCGTCATAATTGACTTCAAGTAGATTTTAAGGACCAGAAGAGGCAGGAATATCACTTTCCATGATTGTGGTGGTTTCAGTGGATGGAGGGGCGTTGCGGATGTAAGAATCATCAAACTTCACATTGAAGCTTTCAATGATTAACCATGTACGTCTGATGAGAACTCGATAAGCAACCTTGTTAGTGGAGTAGCCAAGAAAGATGCTTTCATCAGACTTTGGTGCAAATTTGTTAAGCTGATCTCTGTTGTTGATCACAAAACAACTACACCCAAAGATATGATAGAAGCGAACATTTGGTTTGCGGTTGTTAAGGCCCTCATTTGGTGTTTTATTTAGGCGTTTGCACACAATGCTTCGGTTTTGTACAAAGCATGCAGTTGCTACTGCTTCAGCCCAGAAGTAGAGAGGAAGGTGTGCGAAGTTGAGCATGGATCTAGCTGCTTCTACTAGTGTGTGGTTCCTTCTCTCTACTACTCCATTTTGTTGTGGTGTATAAGGAGTAGAAAAATTGTGAGTTATGCCTTTGGACACGAAGAAACTGTTGAGAGGAGAATTAGTAAATTCGGTTCCATTATCACTGCGGATGCATCTTACTGGCAGCTTGATTTGAAGCTCTATTTCCTTGACGAAGTTGATGAGAATTTGCGGTGTTTCTGACTTGAGTCCGAGGAAGAAAACCCATGTGAAGCGTTTGAAGTCGTCTACTATAACCAGTATGTATTTTTTGTGATGAAGACTGGCTACGGTTGATGGACCGCAGAGATCAATGTGCAGGAGCTCAAGAGGTTCAGAAATTGAAGAGTTAATCACCATGGGGTGACTTGCTTTGGATTGCTTACCACATTCACAAGCAGGACAGAGAGTGTCATTGCTGAACTTGAGTATAGGGACTCCTCTGACTAGTTCTCCAGTGACCAAAGTGTTGATCTATTTGAAGTTGAGATGAGCGAGCTTGCGGTGCCATAGCCAGCTGACTTCAGATACAGCTTTGGAAAGGAAACATAATTGCGGTTTGCCTATGATCAGAGAGACATCCAGAGGATACATAGTGAAGAGAATTGTAATCAAGATTTAGAAAGCAATCATGATTATATGAATGAAAAGTAAGAACACAAGAAGTAAATATTAATCAGATCTTATATTGATGAAGAAACTTATTACAGACTTAAGCAGAGAGAATATGCGAATCATTAATGAATTACTCATGTATTCGATACCTCTACTTCTAACCTCAGTCCCTATTTATAGGAAACCTGAGTGTACAAAAAATATACTAAGTCCAGAACTATACACTTCGCACAAATGAAGACTTAGTAAAATAACTAACATGCGAAACTAAAGAAAACAAACACTTCGACTTTTACAATATCTACACTTTACATTCTCCCCTTTTGTAAACAGTCGAAGCTATTCAGTTTGTGAGATTCTGAACAACTGAGTGCATTGTACTTCGTATTTCTAAATACCAAGTGATGATCTTTTTAAGCTCCTTCCTGTCTCTTTCATTATTCTTCATGCAATTATTCATACGAACAATGAAATTCGTATATTGCGAAGTGGTGTATCTTTCTATCTCTGAGAATTTAAACAAAAACCTCTTAGGCTTCCCATTCGTATCTTTGCCTACAAAGACCATGCCAAAAGGTTTAAGGCATATTTCTCAATCTGCATACTTCTTTAATTCTGTTTGAGGCAAAGTTGATTCCAAAAAGACTGTAACTTTTCTTCCAAGGCCTGATGCAAGTTCTTCATCAGTCAATGCCAAGCAATCATAGTAGTTATCTATGAATATCTTGATATGTGCGAAACAAAATCTGAACACATCAGTATCATATCCTTTTAGCTTGTTTTCTTCCATGTCTTTAAGGATAAATGCCAATTGAATGAGATCATTTCGACTCATCAAGGGAAAATCAGCAATGGTAAAATCAAATGCCTTGTTATCTGCATGAACCACGAAATATCGAAAGTTTTGAAGCATGTTCTCGAACATTAAATCCTTCTTGATTGTTAGAAATTTCTTGATTTTCATTAAAGACCAAACTTCCTCTTGATCCTTCACAAGTACAACATGAAATCTGATCTTCAAGTAACTGTATTCATCACCATTTTCAAATTTTTCACTGATCTTGTACTGCGCCGTAATAAACATCACTTCGTTTATTGGAAAATCAAGTTGGCATCTGTCTGAATTTGCAACATCATAACTTCTTCTAGGCTTTTTCTCAAACTCGTACAAGTGATTTCCTAACACTTTAGATTCAATGGTTTCAAATGAGTAAAATTTCGCAGGATCACCCTTGTTCAAGGTTGGTGGATCACTTGCTCTTTGCCTTAGTATGCTCTGAATTTGTCTTTGTTTTTCCATTTCAGCTTCAACCTCAACTTTCTTTTCTTCTTTCGACCTTTCAATAACCACCTCTTTTCCTTTTCCAATATTCACTGTTTGAGGTTTCGCACTTGAACTTCCTGTTTCTGTTGAACCAATTGTAATTCCCTTAGAAATTGGCTTCGTTGTTACTATTGTTGAAGGAATTGGTTTCGTGATTACAGGCAAAGTTGTTTTATGCTGAGTTGAATGTATATTTCCATCAATTTCCGCATCCTCTCCTTTACTTCCTTTTGTTTCTCCCCCTTGCACCCCTGTGAAAGCAGGCGAGGCATTCTTTGGTAAAACGGAAGTGAAATTGGTAATCGGGGCCAACGCCTTCTGAATAGCTTGCTCCAAAGTGTTGACTTTAAGCGTTAAAAATTCCAGAGTAAGAATTGATTGTTGAGAAGGCTGCAAAACACAACTTTTTAATTCAGTCACCAACTAAATTAATTTTGAAAACTGTTCCTTATTTTCTTGATGCTTGGCTTCGATAATTTGAGCAGACGGTTGATAATCAGTAGCAAGCTTGGTAAGTGCTTCAGCAACAATATGAAAACGTTTTTGTACATCCAAATTTTGTGAATTAAGCTCTTGAAGCTCCTTTGCAATTTCTTTCTTTAACTCCTCAATTTTGAAGTTAACATCTTCCCTGACCTTCTTCACATCTTGTACAAAAAGAACATGTCGTTCTTTTGTAACAATTTGCAAATCTTTTATAACGCCATCAAAAGATTTTCCTTGAGCTTGAATGCAAAGCTCATTATTCTTATCTGAATCATCAACTTTGGCAGTTATACGTTTCTCTGCAGCTTTGATCATGGATTCAACCTCCAAACCCGATATAGATGACTTTGTACCAGAATCAGCTTGTGATTGAATAATTGCATTCAACTTTCGATTCAAGATTTTAAATTGCTTACTTGACATAAGCATATGATCAGGTATTTCCTCCTCTTCTGAATCAAAGTGTAAAGCTTCAAACATTCCTCCAAAACCTCCTCTTTCGGTTTCTTCATCAGATTGAGCTTGCGAAGATATAGGTTGTGGTGTTTCAGGTGATTGAGATGGAAACAATGTAGTAAAAGGATGTTTTAAAGGATGATGAAATATGGATGATGTGGTTATATTTGTATTTGGAAGAGGAAATGGTGGTAATGAAGTAGATAAGTTGATTGGCACTGTAAGTTCAACATCCTTCATAGGTGTCCCCATATTAGATACATTAACAACCTTATCAGAAATAAGTTCCTCCTCATGAACTGATTTGTTAGTAACAACTTCAAGTGGAATGGATGTGGTAGTGGAAATTTGCGAAGTTAGTGGAAGAGAAATATTTACCATTGTGGAAATGGAAACAGGTGGAGTCTCTGGAACCACTTCATCATCTGATGCTTCATTCCAAATAATCATCTTCCGTTTCTTGTAGAGATTTTGAGTTATATGCTTCGCAACCTCTTGAGCTCTTCCTCTCTTTGAACCAAGAGACACAGGAGCCGGAATGTCTCTAAACACAGCCCCCTTACTACTCACCTCAGTTTTGCGAATAGTAGGAGAAGTAGTTGTCTTTTGTGATGATTTGTGAAACTTCTTTAATACCCCTGACTTTGTCGGTATAATCTCCTTCATAGTTTCGGGAGAAAGCTCATCTTTCTCAACCTCTTCAGCCTTTGACACTTTTGAAGATTTGTGTTTTTCTTCTTCTTTGATGACTCAGCACTGACTTCAAGTAACACTCCAGTTCGCACATTAGGATCAACAGTTTTCATGTATGGAACTAACACCTTGTGAGTAGAGGACACTTTGCGATGCATTGCATCAGGAATTCTTGCGACACTTGTGAAAATATTTTCATCGTCTTCGACAACTTTGGGAAATTGATACAAAGAAAATTCTGCAACTTCTCCTTCTTCAGGAACTTGAATGCCTTCTTTTGCGTATACTTTTTCTAAAATCAAACTCCAGTATCTTGCACAAGAAATCCCCTTATCAACACTTGTGTTTTCAAGGCTTTTGTTGAACTCCTTCCAAAGCTGAGTTCCATAACTGATACTTAAATCATAGTACAAACCCATAACCATAGCATAAACATCCATTCGTCCCCTGTCTAGACCTACACTCCTTTTGGTCAAACATCTTAGAAAGATACCAAATAAGAAATTCCAAATACATGATAAGCTTGATTTCCTGAAATCACTTATCTTTTCAAGAGTGGGTTGATGTCCCATCTCATTGAACATGAAGATAATCTGTGAATTGGTTGGTTTAAAGAACGTTGGGTTATGAGGAATGTTCAGGAAGTCAATGAACATGTTCTTTTTAAGACGAACCCTCTTGTTATTCACCAAATTGAAGGTTATGACATCTGTTGCATAGTTGTATGACGCAGTTGATGCCGCCACTGACAACCAAGTCAGAGGAACAGGAAAAGAATTGAACATAGCAGTTGATAATGGTGACCTTTTTAGTGCAACGATTAACATCTTCAATTCTTCTGGGTAAGATGAGACATTAGCATCAACTTGGTAGTTTGTGCTTTGAAGCTTCATAAGAGACTGTGAGATAACATCTTCTGTGTTGGATTGAATTGCAGCCATTGTTATTCTGACAAATTTCTTGAAAGAAAAATTAGGGCTTTTTGTTCGTCTGAGAAATTTGAATTGCGTAATGTTTATCAGAAAAGATTATCCCTTTTATATGTTAATCTCAAAGATCAACCATTTCCAAAAATAGTGTATGCTATGTGTTCCTGGAAACTTGCAATCAATAGCCATTGTAATGATCATGCCCCATAAAGTGCCTTGAAACTCGGGCCAACAGTTACTGGAAACTGTTCATGAGTACAGCTGTGTGAATAAGGACCCTTCGGTATCGAGGTTGGGCTCTTTTGTTCATGGGATTTTAAACGAAGACATTTGCTAGACTTGTGAAATCATCAGCCTAAGTTGGTATTACTTAGAACCTCAAGGATTTCGTGAGTGCATGTGATTCAAAGAAATGAGATAAGAAGCAATTTAAAAAAAAAAATTGGAATTATGTGATGTCAAAATTTATTGACATAAAGCAGTAAAGCCCCAGGAAAAGATTGCTTCATTAATTACCATGAGAGATAATCAATTGCTTTCACGTTTTCCCGTGACATACAATCGAATACTTATAGAAAAGTATCGTAGGGCTTCTTTTATAGGCTTAATATGGTGGTTTGCGAATTGCGTTACATATTATCCTAAACATAAGGTGAGTAATTGTAACCGAAATTACTTGTTTGAACATTGTGTTCAGGAACAAGATTGGTTTGGATTATTTTGAAAAGCGACAAGAATTTAAGATATATACTCACTCGGAAATTTTATTCAAAAAAAATTAAGTGCTGGATCCTGTTAGGAAACGAACTCCGTGGGTTTCAAAAACTTGATCAGGATCACTCATAAGAATGAATATAATTTGGAGTGTATGAAATATCAGGTACAGAAACAAGTGTTTTAGTAAAAATCTGGAACATAGTTCCCCATCAACTCCTTAACTTGCGAAGTTTTTGGGTTTCACTTAATTCACAGACTTATGAAACAAGATCATTAACACAGAATGCTGACATGTCTAAATCACGATTGGTTTGATCAAGTGATCTCTTTGACATGTGTCTTTGTGTGTGCATCGTGTTAAGATATTTTGTGATGAAAAAGAATGGTTATAAGATCGAATGTACCTCTGTTATTTGTGGACCAAACAGAAAACTCTTTACTCATATGAGAAGAGTAAGGTAGCTCTTTTGACTAATGCGAATATAAGCCTGATTGGGAAGAAATTTTCATAAGATAATTTCATTAAGGCTTTCGTTTCTCACACATAGAGTCATATGAGGCTTGTGTCAACATGCTGCAACATGCTTCTAGGGACATCCTAACTTGTACAAAGTTGAAAGAAATGATACCTTCCCATAGAAACATATAAGCATGACCTCTTCGCATTATGCTCTTGACTAAAACTAAAAACACACAATACTTAAAGAACAAAGTTACAAAAAAATATTTTTGTGATTTTGTATTTTTCAAAAATTAAAGACTAAAGAAAAGAAAATCTTTTTGTTGTTTTTAAATTTTTCAAAAATAGACAAACAAATGAAAATATTTTTGATTTTTCATGTTTTTCGAAAAGTAGAAAAGAACAATATGATATTTAACCTTAGTTATCAAATGTGCGAATGTGAAACAATGCAAAGCCTCTTAACGCACAGTAACTTCTGAATGATTCTGATTCAGAGCTGCTGAATGTACCTCTCATTCTTGAGTTATTGATTTTGGCACTGAATTCGCATCAATCATCCCTAAACCTGCTAAAATTCTTGCAAATGATTTTTCATCAAGAGGTTTAGTAAAAATACTAGCAAGTTGTTCAGTGGTTTTAACAAAATGTATTTCCATATTTCCATCTTCCACATGATCTTTGATAAAATGATATCGAAGAGCAATGTGTTTTGTTTTTGAGTGTTCTACTGGATTATGACAAATGCGAATTGCACTTTGAGAATCACAATACAAGGGAATCTTTTTCATATTTATAGCATAATCACGAAGTTGACTCCGAATCCAAATGATTTGCGAAGCGCAAGCAGCAGCTGAAATGTATTCTACTTCAGCAGTTTATATAGCAACACAAGTTTGCTTCATCGACTGCCAACTCACCAATTTCCCATCTAATAGTTGACACACACCACTTGTACTTTTTCTATCCAAAGTACATCCTCCTAGATCTGAATCTGAAAAAGCTTGAATGAAGAATCCCGATTTTGAAGGATACCAAAGTCCTAATGAAATTGTCCCCTTAAGATAGCGAAAAATATTTTTCATTACAGTTAAATGAGGTTCTCTGGGATTAGCTTGATACCTAGCACAATTACATACTGAAAACATAATATCAGGTCTGCTTGCAGTTAAGTACAATAAAGACCCTATCATGCTTCGATAAAGAGTTAAATCAACTGCAGGAGTATCTAATGAAGGAGTTAGTCTTGTTCCCACTGCCATTGGTACTCTCAACTTCATGCTGTTTGTCATTCCAAACTTTTCAAGCAGGTTCTTTGTGTATTTTTCTTGGTTGATTAAAATTCCATCCCTGTTCTGTCTTATATTTAAACGAAGAAAAATATTAATTTTTCCCATCATGCTCATTTCAAATTGACTCTTCGTGATATTTTCAAATTCAATCGACAATGTTGGGCCAGTTGAGCCAAAAATAATATCATCAACATAAATTTGAACAAGCATAAGATGATTCATAACTTTCTTGCGAAATAATGTGACTGACCCTTGTTTAAATTTATAATGTTTCAAAAAATTTGTAAGTGTTGCGTACCAGGCTCTTGATGCTTGTTTTAACCCATAAACTGGTTTGTCTAGTATGTAGACATGATCAGGATGTTCTTCATTTATAAATCATGGTGGTTGTTCTACATAAACTGTTTCTTCTAGTTCTCCATTTAAGAATGCACACTTAACATCCATTTGAAAAACGTCGAAGTCTTTGTGAGCTGCATAAGCTAAAAATATGTGAACTGCTTCGAATCTTGCGACAGGAGCAAATGTTTCTTCATAGTTTATTCCTTCTTGTTACGAATAGCCTTTAACAACTAGTCTAGCTTTATTTTGAATAATATTGCCATCTTTTTCGGTTTTATTTTTAAAAATCCATTTTAATCCGACAATCGAAACATCAGAAGGTTTAGGAATTAATCTCCAAACCTTATTTCGTTCAAATTCAGCCAGTTCAGATTGCATAGCCACAACCCAATCTGAGTGTTCCATAGCATTCTTTACTGTCTTTGGCTCTATTTTTGAAATAAAAACATTAAGCATACACAATTCTTGGTTTGCATTCAGTACCTCATTTTTCGCACGAATTTGAGCTCTTGTTAACACACCATCTTGTGGATTCCCAATCACCTGTTCTTTGGGATGATTCCTTGTCCATTTCCCAAGTGGTGGAAAATCAGGATTAAACTCTAATGGCGCATCTTCGTACATATCTTTATTTTCAGATCCTGCCACAGAAAAGTTATCATTTATTTCATGAAATTCATCATTTTCATCAAGATTAATTGTCTCTGTTGCATCATGCTCCCCCTCAACATGATGTTCATCTTGATGCTCCCCCTCAAAATGATGTTCCTGTTGAAATTGCGAATGCTCCCCCTCAACTTGATGATTCATAGTTTCATTCTCCCCCTCGAAAGTTTGCACTGTCTGTACATTTGTGATCGTATGCTCCCCCTTCATACGAACTTCAGGCACACTTTCGCAAGATATTGACTTTGTAGTTATTGTTGAATCATCAGTATGTTTTGAGGATTCTGATGTTTGATTATCAGGAGCATGAACTTCCGCATCAATTTCCCTATCAGGAATTCCGAAAATTAAGTCATAATCAAAATCATTGATACCTGAATTTTCAATTTGAGTATCTGAATCAACAAGAATTGATTTATTGTCAAATTTACTATCCGTTTGTTTAAGATAGTAATCATCGAAGGTTAAGTTGAAAGTTTCTTCAACTTTTCTTGTTCGCTTGTTTAACACTCTGTATGCAACTGAATTTTGCGAATATCTTAAGAATATGCCTTCATCAGCTTTAGCTTGAAACTTGGTCAAATTATCTTTTAGATTCATTATAAAACGCCTGCAACCAAAAACATGGAAAAATTTTACAGTAGGTTTTTGATTGTTGAGTATTTCATATGGAGTGACATTGAATCTTCGATGAATGAGTGAACGATTCTTAGTAAAACATGCAGTCGACACAGCTTCAGCCCAAAGATATTAAGGTAAGTTTGCATATGTTAACATGGTCCTGGCTGCTTCGCATAGAGACCTATTTCTACTTTCAACAACACCATTTTGTTGTCGAGTATATGGTGATGAGAAATTATGCGAAATGCCTTTGCCTGTGAGAAATAAATCCAGTGTTTGATTTTTAAACTCAGAGCCATTGTCACTTTTAATTCTTTGAACACTCTTTTTAAGACTAATATCAATCTTTTTGATAAATTCAATCATCGTCTGAGCAACTTCAGATTTTAACCTGAGAAAAAATACCCATGTAAATCGAGAAAAATCATCAACAATAACTAAAATGTACCGCTTTTTATTGATTGTAGCAACAGTCGACGGTCCACATAAGTCAATGTGAAGAAGTTCCAATGGTTCCACGATCTTTGAATCTATCACAATTGGATGACCTTTTCTATGTTGTTTTCCTTGTTCGCAAGCTGCACACAAAGTGTCATTGTCAAATTTTAGTATAGGTAAACCTCGAACCAAATCTTCAGTGACAAGCTTGTTAATATTGCGAAAGTTCAAATGAGACAATCTTCTATGTCAGAGCCAGCTAACATCATTAGAGGCCTTTGACAGTAGATACACTGCAGGTTTTCCCACAATTGGTTTGATGTCTGGTGTAAACATGTCTCCATATCTTTTAGATTTGAGAAGTACTTTATTTGTCTCTGTTTTTGAAATGATACTTCCTTCTTCATTGAACACAACTTGATTTCCAGTACCCACAACAAGTTGCGGAACACTAATCAAGTTATGTTGAAGACCTTCGACATAAGCAACCCTGTTAACTATGAATTGTCCATTTGTGACTTTTCCATAACCTTTCACTTGACACTTGTGATTATTTCCAAATTTGACTACTCCAGCATTTTCCAAGCTTCTATATTCTCGCAAGTTTTCCTTTCTTCCAGTCATGTGACGAGAGCAACCACTATCAATATACCATTTCGCATCATATTGCTCGTCACATATCACCTGCATTTATTGAAAGAATTTAGGAACCCAAGACTTATTGGGTCCTTCATTAGTAGTATTGAACAAATTCTTTGAATTTTAAAACCATGTTTTCACTTTGTTTGTGACACTATCAATTAAATCAACATCATCAGATCTAGATATTGAAATATAGTTGTTCGATAGTTTTGGATTTCCATTAACTTTCATCTTATCCTTCACAACTTTCACAACTTTCATAACTGGTTTCCACTTTTGTACAGGAACTTGCGAATCATGAGATGATGAACTACCGGTAGAAGACTCATTCACAAACTTGTCAAATGCAGTCTTTATCTGTTGCTTTGAAAACTTCCCATTTTGGTATTGTTTTCCTTTCCCTTCAAGCCAATTGTTAATCGTATATACATCAGATTTTCCTTTTGTATACGAAACTTTGGTCGGTTTTGAGATCGAAGGATTTGGAAAATTTGGTTGTTTCGGTGAAAATTTTGGTTTTTCTTGAGTTTTGACATTCAAAGTTGATGAATTATTCGTTAATTTGCCAAAATTCTGAAACTTATGATCATTCACAAAATTTTGCGAAGTCTCAAATTTTCTAATGTTGTCATATTTCCGAACAGATTTATCGTTGTTTGTCATTGACATTTTGTCAACAGAATATATTGGTTTGTGAAAACTTGTATCCTTTTGTTTGTTTATTCTCTAAAATTTTGATGGTTTTGTCTTTGAAATTTGTGCTTTCTCAACTTTTGGTTTATCATTAGACACAACTTGCCAAAAGATTGTTTTTCTTGCTTTTCGTTTTGAAACATTGTTTTCTTTTGAATATTGTCCAACCATCAACTTAAATTCATGAGAATTTAATTTCACTTCCATCTTTGGTTTTTCATCTTTTTCAAAAACTTTGTTTTCTTTTTCAATTTTAATCACCCATTTTTGTGATGATTTTTGACATTGAAAAACATAAGAATTTAGAGTTAAATTGTTTTCTACTGTATTTTGATTTACAAAGAAACCTTCAGTAGTTGACCTTTGATTGTCATTTTAAATCATTTTGTTGAATTCAGGTTTAATTTTCTCAACATTTCCAGTTGTGACAAAGAGTTGATTTGGAAAAATTGTGTAATCTATACATGTAAAATTTGGATAAACCACAGTGTTAGTTTCCAAATAATGTGCACCTTTTTCATTAAGAATTTTGTCGGATTCTTTTGTATCACCAAATACTTGATAAACAACAACTCGTTGAGGTGTTTCATGCGAATCCTTCGCTTCTTTGTCTTCATCAGTGTCATCAGTCTTACAACATTCAACTTCCACATTATCAAAGTCACAAGTTTGCGAAGTAGAGGGTTTATCATTTTCATCCGTTACTATCGAATCAACTATAATATCTTTACCTTTGACCTTCGATGTGATATTAATGATAGACAATTTAGAACAATCGACCTCTTCTTCCTCTCCGATCTCACTGATTTCACTCACATTATCTGAATTGTCATCGACATCAGCATAATTGTGTTGAGAATCAAGAGTGGAAGTTTCAGTTTTCTTTAAGATTTTCACTTGTTCATTCTTTGTCAAACTTTCATTAACAATACTAACCAACTCATCCGCATTCAAGAATTCATCAATTTTGACAATACCATATGTGAATCTTTCATCAGGTATTTTGTCAAATTGAGCAATTGTGTTTTCGCAGTCATAAGAAACAACATCAACTTTTTCAAGTTCATATTCAAGAAAAGGTAAAACATTCCTATGTTGTTCTTTGCTTATTTCAGATGAATGACGTAAACTGTTCACTTCGCATATAAACGTTTAGCAGAGTTACAATAAATGTTTCTTTGTGCTAGTAACAACCTAACATCTTTATATAGATTGTTCCTATCACAATTTACATTTTTCATTTTTAATTCAAGTTTATCTACTCTGCTTCGTTTTATTTCTAATTGTCTTCTTGTCTCAACTAGTTGCAATTTTAGATTTTGTGCTTCTGTACTAGCAGACACAATAACATAATCAAAATAAGCAACAGTATCATTAAATGAAGTTATTTCAGCATCATAAGCAGATAAAGGAATGTTAAATGATTCAAGAATAGCACGTACCTTAGTGGTCATTGGAGATTTATCAGTGGACTTGGACACAAAGCATCGTCCAGAAACATTCTCTTTGCAATTATCTTCATAACTTGCGAACATTGCACCATGATTTGGGTGCCTCATTTCTTCATCATCAGATCCTAAAGACCAGATCTAATAAGTTCCACTTTCTTCTTCATCAGACTCTCCTTTTGCAACTAATGACAATCCTTTTGCCTTCGCACGCACCTCCTCAAGCTTCTCTGAGTAGTAGGCTTCATCTTTTATTTTGCTTTTCTTCTCCTCTTTCTTTCTCAGCATACAATCAACTGCGAAGTGATTTGCACCATTATAGTAATGACAATTAATTCCAAAATCACCTTTTAGTTTCTTCTCTGCCTTCGCATCTTTCTGCTTTTCTTCAACCTTTCCCAATTTCTTCTTTTCCTCACCTCCAACTTTTATAAAACCACTCTTTGCATCATTTGGCTTTCCTTTTGGATCGAAAGGCTTTTTGAAAAATTTCTTAACTCTGTTGTTTGAATAAAATGCAACTGCTTCATCATCAGAATTCATTAAGAAACCTTCATTGTCTGATACTTCCTTTTCACCAGTATCAATTTCATTAACCTTTGAAACTAAAGCCAAAGGACCTCCTAGACTCTATTTTAATTCTTCAAACATTTCTGTAACTTCGCTTTCATGTGTTTTCAGCTGGTTGTAGAGATCATTCAAGCTGGTTGTATCAAAACTTTGTTGGTTCTTTATCATCATACTCACACTACGCCATTCTTTGCGAAGAACCATGATGAATGTTAGATTGAACTCCATCAGAGATCTTGTGATTCCATATCTGCTGCAATGATAACTAAGCTCATTCAGACGATCATAGTAGTTTTTAAGAGTTTCAACATCCTTTTGTCTGAATTCCTTAAGTTCAACAAGACACTGCTTAACATAATTGATCTTCGTCTTTCCGCTACCTTGATACTTCTCTTTTAGTGTGATCCAAATGTCCTTGGCTATTTTACAACTACGAATGTAATTGTAAACCACAGGAGGCAAAGCACCTCTTAGTTCTCTCATACACCTTTTCTCATTATTCTTCAAGCGAATCTGTTGTTCAGCAACTTCTTCTGAAGAAGTAGATTGTCCAATTGATTGAACATTATCAGGAAGTAGACCTTTTCCACTGATACAATTCCAAAGCTCTTCATCAATTCCATTTAAGTAATCCTCCATCCTATGAGCCCACTGAACATAGTATTTCGGGATTAACATTGGAATTTTGGTTGAAGAACCAAGTAAGTAAGAGAAAGAAGTCATGGTATTCATGTTGAAGTTCACCATTGATGAGAACGATAATTTTTTAGAAAGCTTGAAAAACTTGATGAATTTGTCAATTGATCAAATGAACTGATCACCGATTTCTAATCGATCACTCGACTAAACAATTCAAATGCAGAATCGATTCAAATCTGAAGATCAAGAGAGATTTTCAGAACCAAAATGTGCGGAAATTTTTTGAGTAAAGTTACTACTCAAAAAGCAAATGATTCTAAAACCAAAATCAGATCAATGCAGTTTGAATCCTACTCTAATACCAATTGAGAGAGAATTATTATTGAGATTTAGAAAGCAATCATGATTATATGAATGAAAAGTAAGAACACAAGAAGTAAATATTAATCATATCTTATATTGATGAAGAAACTGATTACAGACTTAAGCAGAGAGAATATGCGAATGATTAATGAATCACTCATGTATTGGATACCTCTACTTCTAACCTCAGTCCCTATTTATAGGAAACCTGAGTATACAAAAAATATACTAAGTCTTGAACTATAAGCTTCGCACAAATGAAGACTTTGTAAAATAACTAACATGCGAAACTAAAGAAAACAAACACTTCGATGTAGTGAGTACACCGTAACCTAGTTGGCCAACACTGATGAGATTGTGTTTAAGGCTTTCTACGTAAGCAACCTTTTGAATAGAGAAGTTCCATGTAGTGAGTACACCGTAACCTCGGATGATTCCATTCGCATTGTTGCTGAATGTAACATTTCCACCGTTGCAAATTGGCCTGAAATCTCGAAGGTATTCTAACCTTCCCGTCATGTGCAAGGAGCAGACACTATCAATTAACCATTCTTCTTATTGTTCCTCCTTGCACAAGGCCTGTTCGATGATTCTTAGAGTTCCATCCTTTTCCATTTAGTAGTAGTTCTTGTCCAACTTTACAGACCCATCATCATTCGCAGTTGCCAGCATGCAGATCTCCCCTTTTCCTTTGACACTACTGATGGCTTCATCTTAGTCTCCGGATGACCAAACTTGATGGTCTCTTTTAACATGCGCCACATACGCCCAAGCCTTTTCCTTTTCTTCCTATTCTTGAGCCATTCTAAGGTAGAATGCTCTATCTTTTACTACATTGGCCTTACAATCTCTTGCAAAGTGATTCTCTTTGTTGCATTTGTGGCAAACTACAACATCAGTTCTGTCTTCTGAGGGAGTACCAGAGTCAGTGGTTTTAGTAGGCTGCGGTGCTTCCTTTGGTTGAGTATTTTGAGATTGCGGTGGTAGATGAGAGGTTTTAGGATAATGAGAGTGATTTTTGTGTCGGTTGAAGTTACGATTGAAAGGTGGTTTGTTGTATTGTTAATTTTTGCGAAAAGAATGAGGTGATAGTCGGTTGAATTGTTTGCTAACTAGAGCAATCGCCTTTTGAAATTCTTCTTCATCATCATACTCTGAATCAGCTTCGTATGACTGCAGTGTAGTGTAATGCGAGGGAGAGTAAGATTGATTATGTGGAACTTGTGCTATGAGAGCAAGAGGTCCTCCGAAGTCATCATAGTTTTTGATTACGGTGGATTGTTGTGCTTGCAGTTCTCCATAGAGCTTGTAGAGTGACAAAGAATGAATCTTTCTATCTCCTTGGACTATCATCTTAGCTGTAGTCCAATGTCTTCCCAAACCATTCAGAAAATGAAGATTTGTTTCATGGTTACTGCGGACGGTGCCCGCATTGGATAACTTCGTGACTATCAGGTTGAATCTTTTGAAGGAGTCTTCCAAACTTTCGCCAGTATAAGCTTTGAAGTTGTTGAACTCATTGAGTGCAGTTTTAAGCTTCTTGTCTTGTGCTTGTTCTGAGCCTTCGTACAGATTCTTGAGAACTTCTCAGATCTCTTTTGTTGATTTGCAATTTACGATAATATCGAAGTTGTCAGGAGCAACTCCACATGAGATTTCATAAAAAGCAACAACATCATTTTCCATTTAATTAAGATCATCCTTGGTGGGATGGTTCATCACCGGTTGACTCCTCGTAGTCTGGTTGTAGCTATGTCAGTTTGGACTGGTGTAAGGACTGGGACATCTGGTCCTTCTTCAACAGATCGCCATATACCAAGTCTCCTTAAGTATCTTTCCATTCTTTGTGACCAATGATGGTATTCATTTGCAACCAGTATTAGAGCTCGATTTGAGCCACCAACACTGTTGGACACATTAAGAGATAACGATTGTGCCATTTTTTTTGAAGTTTTTTTTTAAGAAATGAGCTTCAGTGGTATAGAAGGCCCTTTAAAAATCAGAGTTCCGTTTTCAAAAAGCAACCACTATGGCTCTGATACCAATTGTTGAGAGAAAAACTTTGAGACACACTTGAACAAACGTTAGAACAAGTATATTGCGGAATAGTTAATCTCGAAGGATCTAAAAGCTCAAGAATAATATTTAGAGTTAGATAGTTAGAGAGTTAGTTGCGGAAAAGTAAAGAAATGGAAATGACAACAATTGTTATATCAGGTATACACATAAGTTGATACATAACGAGGAATGCATTCATGCCAAGTTAATAAGTGAGATCAAACTTAGTGATTAAGTCTCAAAAGACTTTCTCCGAACAGAGATTATAAACAGTTATGTGAAGGTAAGAAGTGTGAGTAAGAAATATAGAAAAGATAATTTCAAAGATGTGTATTCAGAATAATAGATGTGTATGTTGATTTTTTGAATACAAGAGAATGAGCTCTCTGTATAGAGACTCAAGGAGTTACATAAGATTTACTATCTAAGTGTAGCCATGCAAGGTTTATTGGACAATAGAGATAAATGCAATAAGACAAAAGAACTAAGTGATAATTATAGATTGTGGTAGGTAGAGATTCCGGATGCGGTTGCTGATAAAGTGCCTTGACTGCGGGTGCTTGTTGACTGCGGTAGTTGAAGTTCAAGAGGGTCACTTTTTATGCTTCAATATAATGCGTTGGGGTTTTGAATCCAGGCTCCGAGGTTCGATACTTGTCACATGGAGACTTGATTTATTTTTATGAACAACTTAAATCTTATCCCACATTGTATTGAAACACATTGTCTTCCCAAGCCTTTATAAAACGAATTCTCTTTTCTGATAACCACAATTCATCCCACATTAACAAGGGGATTGAAAATCAGTCCTCTTGGGGATTATATAATATTGTTTCATGCTTGACTTGGATCAAAGGTATCCAAACTATTTTAACCCAAAACCGAAACCGGAAAACCAGAAACCGAACCAGGAATTGACAAACCGAACCCATAGGTTTTGGGTTGGGTTCTAGTTTTTTGAAAACCGACATTTCGGTTTTGGGATCGGTTTTATCTAAAAACAAACCAAACTGGCCATGTTTACCCATAGAAATGAGTAAAATCTATAAGTGTACAAGATTGTTGAAAGATGAATATTTTTTAATTTTCAGCATTCGACAATGTTGAAAAATAACATCGATTTAATCAAACTTCTCTGTTACATAATTAATTTAATAATCAATATTCATATGTTATCCTTAGATCAACGTTGCCTTTTTTAATATTTTTGTAACTCATAATTTTTTGAGGAGATATGTTAAAATTTATATTTAATTATGCATACTTAAATTTATTAGAGATTTGGGACTAAAAGCACTTGAAAATTCTAAGATCGTGTTTTACACTTTCAAACGAAGTATTTGGATGGTATTCTCAAATTCTCAATTGGATTAAACTCAAAAGTTTAAGAGAAAGAAAAGAGAATGAGAGGGTATGTTTTTGTCCATTATACCGAAAAGTTTGACCAAAATTTGCTTAAATATGTCTTTTGTTAAAAACTAATAAAAGACAGTTCCCAACTGTCAAAAACTGACATAAAACGGATATTTAACCACTGCATAAAAGCATAACCGATAGGTGTCCCAAAAACTTCCGATCCATCAGAAGTGAACAATTACTTTCCAACAAGTTTAGATACATCAGAGCTCATCGAAAACAGTTTCAGTTCCGATATCAATTCATTCTAAAATCATTTTTGTTTCGATATCGATTCCATTCCAAACTCATTTTCGTTCTGATACCAATTCCATTCTGAAATCATTTTCGGTTCCGTTATCATTTTTCCCTTACTTTAAATCTTGTATAAACTTAAACAAGTGTGTACTCCACACCTTCCTTACTTGTTTAGTGTTCATCAAGATTGATTTTCGTCAACATGTCAATCCATTACACTTAAATAGAATTAGTGAAACCATTCACCAAAAAAATTTAAGTTGAACATATTTCTCATGTGAAAATTGTAGATTCATGTTGAAATAATCATTTTAAAATTTCGATTTTTATCAGTTGAGTATATATGTTTTAAAAGTTTTCCTTATCTAGTATAGATATAGCTTACCAATAGGCTTCCTTATTTCTATCTTGGTTTGTTATTCATTCCTTTGTATTTAGTGGCTTTGCCTTTTTGGAGATTATCAATGAAAAATACGATCCATGATATTTGTCATGCTATCAGAGAAGGTTTAACATGTCAATGCCAAACCTATATCGTTGTCCTCCCCCATGGCCAACGACGACAGAGGATCCGACCAACTGTCGAAGAAGGAGAATGGCCCCAATACAAACTCGCCACTTACATACATCCCTTAGAATACCTGAAGAAAATGCAAGCCAAGGAGGCCCTCACTGACAAAAAGTACATCGACTAGTCACAACAGATGATAACTATTTTGTTTGCCATAAATAAGGTCGGTTTTGTTAATAGCTTCATAAAAAGACAAAAAAAATACCGATGTTGATTACATGGCGTGGATGTGTTGTGATGTTATGGTGAGAGGATGGCTTACAACAACCATGGAGAAGAACATCAGAAATAGTGTGAAATATGTATGTACTGCCAGTGAAATATTGAACAATCTTTTAGAATGATATGGGAAGGAAAGCGCGCCTAGGGCTGATGGATTAAAACAAATTCTCATAGGTACACAACAAAAAACTGCTTATGGTTCCATTTATTACAAGAAATTACAATGGACTTATGACAAGATTGTTGGGATTAAAACCCTAATTGTGATTTGATGAACAAGATGCGGAAAATAAGAACAAACACAAATAATGAAGACTATGTCGAATGATCACTCGATTTATTGAAATATGAGGAATAAATTACACTTAAAGCATAGACTAAAGAATCTAACACTACATAAGAAACCTCACGTGGCGGCTACATTTTGCCTCACACTCTTAACCCTAATTATGAATAATACATGACTATTTATAGGGAAAAGACAAGTCTTGGGCTTTTAACCTAGAATTCATCAAAGGGGCCCATTGCCATCATCCATGGAGTGCTTTGAAACCCTACAATCTCCCCCCTCAAAGTATGGAATGGATGACAATGCTTTAACTTCCAAAACAAGCATCTAGCAAATAAAAAGATCTGCAACGAGGAATATATGAAGCAATCCACGAATCTTGATTCTTCAATAGTCTTCAAACACGGGCTCTAGGATATATAAATCAAGCACTGAAGTAATGTCTTTAAACTTCATTTTCGAATGTAATCCCAAAGAATCTTCATGAAAACCAAACCCGCCATAAAAACCCATTTCAGAACAAAGAAACCGAATCACTTCTTGTCTTTGAAGAGCTCCCCCTCCAAGTCACAACGATCTTCAAATAAGCTAATGATATAAGCCATCAAAAAAGTATCATGTAACAACCCAAACTTTAAGATTCCTAACGCCACTTGATCGAGAAAATACAAGAAGTCGGAGATATAACAAGTCCTTAGCAGAGCTCGATGAAAAACTTTCGTTGTAAAGGATACTTCTCTGTAAAAGCTTTAGCAGAGCTCGATGAAGAACTTCTGCTGTAAAAGCTACCTTCATAATTCTACCACAAGCTTTATCAAAAATCTTCAACTTTGAAAAGTCACAAATCTAATTTCGAATGGCCATACCAAATTCTCCCCCGATTTATAATCAAAAACATGATTATAAAGCCTTCAAATGGTCATGAGAATGATCTTGAATGGATAAAAATTTACTAAGCTCCCCCGTGACAAAATGATATTAACGATGAAGTATAAAATCCGAAAAAGTCGTGAAAATTTGACGTTATCACGAAAAACGACTTTCCGAACCGCCAAGACTTGATGGAATCCATAATTTTCTGTTCACAAAAAATATGTGTGTTAAAGAATTCAAAACTTTTCACCAGCCCTCAAATTTGTAAACTTTTCTGAATATAGGGCAGAAACTGTCATTTGCTGAACGTTAGGGGACTGAAATGGAAATTCTTCATCAATATACCCTTTTATTTGTAACAAAATCTAGAAATGGACCAATATTGCCAAGTCACAAAAAATTCATGGACCAGAATTGTCAAATATTTGAAGTTGAAGGGCTCAAAAATGAAACATTAAGTCTTCTTTCCCATTTAGATGCCGATGAATGCGACTGGAACGGACAGTAACTCGCGATTGAAATCCAAATCTTTGAAATTACCAACCTCTTCGTTCCTGGCTAACAAACGATCCCGAGTTTGTTCCATGTTCGTCATGAGCACAAGCAATCGAATCCAAGTTCGGTCCAGGTTTATTGAACCCCAAATCAATGTCGATGAAAATCAGTGTGACCCTGAAAGCGAGCATTATAAGCACCGAATATATCAACAACAAACAGTCGAGTCAGAAACCGATCTTAATTTTGACTTTCGTTAGGAAATAACTGCAACCCAGAATCCCAGTCCCGATTCCTAGACCATTCGTAGGTAAGTTCATTCATATTGATTTTGACTTCCAATTGAAGAAGATAATCACAATACCACAGTCAGAGAACGTTTGTAGGAGAAGAACGAGTGGTTAGCAGCAAAACCTTCCCACCCAAATTAACCTTTTGAATTGCCGATGCGAATCAGAGTTTCCTTGTGTGCGAGCAATACAAGCTCCAAATCCGACTCCAGCCACTGATTCGCTGTGAATCACGATCAACAAACATTCGCAGGTTGAAGATTTGCGGGTAAGCCTGATTCCTTCATAGTTAACCCCGATTTATAGTCAATTTTGACTTTTTGGGTTTGACCATTCAAATCGAGATACAGTGCAGTTCCTTCGTTCACCATCAGTTCCTCATAGGACTTCAAGATTTGCATTCGACAAACATAAAATCGATTCTCCAAAGATCGATTTCACTCAAGGATCATCAGCAATTTCCAAGTTCGACATGAATCAAATTAATAATCATGAAATCAAATTTACGATAAGAGCAGGAACGAGAAAATTGATGAAAAACAAGATCTTGGATTAAGACAAACAAAAATCGATTCTTGATAATTGATGTTCACACGTTGAAACCACTAACCTCAGACGATCAAACAAAATCATCAATTGTAGATTTAGAATCGAATACTAAATGAATGAAATCAATTGCAAGTGACGCATACAGGATCTTGAGATAAAATTGGATATGCGGCTCATGAACAGTGGAATGGCCAAGATTTTGGGCCACAAAAAAAAATCGATTGAGTTTTTTTGGATTAAGCGAGCAAACATATCTAATATGAACAGAAGAACGAATCTGATTGAAATAATACCAGATGAACAGTAGATGAACAACATAAATTTCCATGAACAGTAACTTGAACAGAATTTTGATTCCATATCGCCAAAACACCAATAATCTTCGATATATGTGCAGAAAATCACCAAATCAAGAACCGATACTTCAAAAATCAATAGATCTTCAAAGACCCGCTCTGATACCACTTGTTGGGATTAAAACCCTAATTGTGATTTGATGAACAAGATGCGGAAAATAAGAACAAACACAAATAATGAAGATTATGTCGAATGATCACTCGATTTATTGAAATATGAGGAATAAATTACACTTAAAGCATAGAATAAAGAATCTAACACTACATAAGAAACCTCACGTGGCGGCTACATTTTGCCTCACACTCTTAACCCTAATTATGAATAATACATGACTATTTATAGGGAAAAGACAAGTCTTGGGCTTTTAACCTAGAATTCATCAAAGGGGCCCATTGCCATCATCCATGGAGTGCTTTGAAACCCTACAAAGATGAAAGAGGTACTCGCGATTCACGTTGTGCATGTAATGGTTGTACATGCAACATTGGAACACAAATGATAGAACTCAAAGAGAATGAGAGGCTTTATAAGCTCCTCATGGGACTCGATGGAGAGTTTTAAGTCTTCGAAACACAGATCCTTTCCATTAACCCAATTCCAAGGTTGCGGAATGCCTATCACCTTGTTACGGAAAACGAAGATAGAGAGGTATATCATGTGACAAGAGATCCATGACTTAATCTGCTACTTTCAAGACCTTTACACAAAATCGAAAAGAAGGAAACTCTAGCCGGCGGGTAACACAACCTATACCAATGAAAAAAATGCAGATAGTCACAAGAGCACTACACCTTCTGTTGAAAAGATGGACATAATCGTGAAGGTTGCTTCAAATGAATTGGGGTCCAGACCGGTGGACGGGGAACAAAAAGAAAAATGAAGTCAAGCTAAATGTTGCTTGTATTGAGGGTGGTGCAGTCCCCATTCTAGCCTGGACTAATGAACAATACTAAAGCGTTTTGAAGCACTTTGGAGACAACTCAATGATCATAAAGGGTAATCACACTACTACATGCCTCTTGACAGGTAAAATTTATATTAAAGACGATTGGCTTATTGATTCGAGATCTACTGAACAGATTATATACAATGTCAAGGTTCTTGAAAACATGGTCCAAACTAACAATAAGACACCAAATTTTTATCCCCAATGTCGATTTCATACCCATGGAAAGAAAGTGTGACTAGACCTTACAAGGAGGGGCAAGAATTAAGAATGTTCTTCACATTCCCAAGTTCACCTATAATCTTCTATCTGTTAGTTGACTAAGCCAAGATCTTCAATCAGTTGTGAACTTTTTCTTGATTTTTGTGTAGTACAGAAACTACATACGAGGAGCTTGATTGGTGCGGGTGAGTGAACAAAAGGTTTTTACCGAATGGGGATGTTTGGAACTGAGAAGATGGTTTGCATAACAACCATAAATGTTTGACATAAAAGACTTGGTCATGCTTAGACCTGGCAAAACCTAATACGACACAAAAACTAAACGTGATCCCGACAAACAATTAGCGGTTTGGGTAACAGATTTTGACATGTTTATGTAAACGGGTTGACACGAAACGACATGGAAATTGAACGGGTGAAGACTTTCAACTAGAATATGAACCACTTAATTATATATAATTTTTATAAATTTTATATTTTTATAAATATATTATATATATTATAGACTTGTAGTGAGCCAAACTCAACAACTAAAATTAAAATAAAAATTTGGGATATGATAAGCTAAATCAGATTATGGGAAACGATAAATGTGTGAAAGTGTTTGGAACTTTTAAAGTCACTTAAACTTACTCCTTCACACCACTTATCCCCTTTTCACCCTAACTCCAACTCATTCCATTTTACCTTATAAAATAACTATGAATTTTCTCATTCCACCTCCCAACTTCAGTGTTTTACTTTTTCCTTTTTCCTCCCCATCTCCTACTTTGCAACATGTAAAATGTTTCAATCCGGCATGACATAACATATTTACAAGGTCGAAACCATAACCCAAAACCTGAAACGAAATCCACATGAAAATAAATGGGTTTACACGAGACAACATGACATGATGATTAAAAGTTTGATTACAATTAAGCCCTCTCAATCCGTTTAATGTCTTGACATGACACGAACCGGAAATAACACGACATATTTTCCAGGCCTAGTGATGCTTGTGGTGATAAATTGGCCCATATCATTTTCCTTAAGAATGTTTCCATTACTAAAGTTTGATGACGATTGGCTAGTTGATTCGAGATCTACCAAACACATATCATAGAATGTCAAGGTTCTTGAAAACATGGTCCGAACTAACAATAAGACACCAGTTTTTTTTATCCCCAATGTGGATTTCATACCCATAAAAGGAAAATGTGGGTAGACCATACAAGGAGGTGCAAGAATTAAGAATGTTCTTCAGATTCCCAAGTTCACCTATAATCTTATATCGGTTAGTCTACTAAGCAAAGATCTTCAATCATATTTAAACTTTTTTCCTGACTTTTTTGTAATGCAAAAACTACGTACGAGGAGCTTGATTGGTGTGGGTTAACGGAAAAAGGTCTATACTGAATGGGGATGTTTGGAACTAAGAAGAAGGCTTGCATGGCAACCACAACTGTTTGACATAAAAGACTGGGTCATGCTTAGACCTGGCCAAACCTAACACGAGACAAAAACTCAACATGATCACGACACAAAATTAGCGTGTTTGGGTAACAAATTTCGACATGTTTATGTAAACTGGTTGACACGAAACGACACACAAATTCAACATGTTGGGTTATGGTCTACACATTCAACTCAAATATGACCCGTTTAATTATATATCATTTTTTTATAAATTTTATATTTTTATAAATATGTTATATCTTATAGACTTGAAGTGAGACAAACTCAAAAATTAAAATTAAAATAAAAAGATAGGATAGAATAAGCTGAATCAGATTATGGGAAACGATAAAAGTGTGAAAGTGTTTGAAACTTTTAAAGTAACTTAAACTTACTCCTTCTCAACACCTATCCCCTTTGCACCCCAACTCGAACTCATTTCATTTTGCCTTATAAAATAACTATGAATTTTATCATTCCACCTCCCAACCTAGTGTTTTAATTTTTGCTTTTTGCCTCCCCAACTCCTACTTTCCAACATGTAAAATGTTTTAATCTGGCATGACATAACATATTTATGAGGTATAAACCTTACCCCAAAACCCGACACAAAATCAACATGAAAATAAATAGGTTTACATAACACAACATGACACTATAATTAAACAGTCCGGGTTAGGATCAATCCCTCTCAACCCGTTTAATGTCTTGACATAACACGAACCTGAAACGACATGACATGCTTGCCAGGTCTAGTGATGCTTCTGTGATAAATTGGTGTATATCATTTTCCTTAAGAATGTTTCCATTAATAAAGTTTGTGATTCATTTTTGAAAGCCAAAAACACTAGGCTACCCTTTCAATTTAGTGAAATTATAACCAATGATTGTTTTGAATTGTTGCATTGTCATGTATGGGGTAACCATCACTTTTCTTCAATTTCAAGAGCCAAGTATTTCTAAAAAATCATAGATGATTTCAGTATGGGCGTAAGGGTCTTTCTTCTTAAACACAAACATGAAGTAGGAAAGTGTCTCATTACCTTATACAACTTGATAAAAACCCAATTTGGAAAACAGGTTAAGAAAGTTAGGTGTGACAACGAAGGTGAATTCACCTCTCATAAGATGATTGATTTTTACAATAAAGAGAGAATTCTTCTAGAGACCACCTGCCCTCACACCCCGCAACAAAACGAGGTTCTTGAATGAAAGCACATGCATCTCCTTGAAACTATGTAAGCTCTTAGATTGGAGGCTAACCTACCAAAACGATTTTGGGGTGAGTGTGTTTCAACTACTGGTTTTATTATCAATAGGCTTCCTTCCCTGGTCATAGAAAAAAAACCTCTTATGAAATTATTTTTCAACAAAATCCGGACTACGAACACATGAAATATTTTGGGTGTTTGGTCTATTTCAAAAGTAATGAAACAAAAGGGGACAAGTTGAAGCGAAGGGGAGGTCGGACGTTTTTATAGGTTACCTTCAAGGTATCACAGGCTACAAATGTTTGATATTAAAAAGAAAAGGGTTGTTGTCTCTCAATATGTCAGGTTCCTTAAGAACCATATTTCGTTTCTCAGCAAACCTGATAAGTCAACTGGCGATGATCTATTGGTTGGTCCCAACCCATTCAATCACAATGATGGACAAAATACGTGGGGACTATTGCTAACGACAACCATTTGATGTGAAAAATCATGATGAGCCTACCATGTCAACTAAAAACATCATTGAAGGTAGCCTACCCTTAAAATCCGATAGATCCACTATTTGCCTACACATCATCGATAATAACCTACAGAACAACTGTCACGCCCCCAAACCAAGGAAGCTGGAAACCTCTGGGGGCGGCAGACTTCATGTATATTATCATAACAACGAGTATAATAGCGACCAAAGCAAATACAATCACCATAAATATGATTGACAAAGTTACATCATAGTATGAGTTAACTTGTTTCAAAATCAATTACATTATGGTGACAAAATGAAATGTTGACGTCTTAATGTGTCATCCTCAAAAGCTGTTGATTTCCTGTTTCACTGACTTCTTGAGAATACAAATAGTTTCGAAAAAGTGTCAAAAATTAAGTTGGTGAGCTCATAAGATTTTGGATGTCGAGTTTGAAAACCTTTGTTTGTAAATGTAATGTATACTTAAGAAAAATCCAATGTTTTCCATATAAAAAGTTATGTAGTCTTAAATCCCAAGACCGAATGTATGTGTGTGTTTCGTACATGTAACGATGTATGTAGTTTTAAAATAGATAAAACCCCTTTTTAAAGTAGAAATTATCATAAACTATGTGTCTTTATCTCCGTATGTGAGTCGTTATAACCATATTATGACAGAGTAGACCTGCTGCGACATTCTTCAAGTGTCGGAACTATTATGACATTTGTCACCCCCGACCGGCCGGTCAGGCTGTTACAAGCAGCTTAGGTGTGGGTTGTCAATCCCAATATAGATCTGTATACAATTAGCACTCTCTCCCTACAAGAGACTCTGGTTATAACTTACAGTAATTTTAACCCATACTCTAAGAGTACAATGAAGACATGTATCATAATTTACGTTAACGATTTTATGTGTGGCTTGACTATAAAACCTTTTATGTGGTGGAAGTAAATCCCCTTTTATGAAGTACGCTTGTAATGTAAGATCCATAAACTATACCTATTATAGTTTATTGTATGTGTTCGAAGTGAATGAAAACCCTTATCATGAATGATTAATTTATGTTTATGATGTTAAAACTAACAAGAAATACATTCAACATTTAGAAACTTATTGTTATACACTTTGCTCAACATGTTACAAAGTGCTATTAATATTGTAAGTTGTTTAACTAGTTTTTAACTTTTCTGCACTGCTTTAGAAAAATCACAGAAAAACCATACGAAGTCAAAAACTACATCCGTAAACTCTGTGAGTTTAAAAAATGTGTCTAGTTTGTTCATAATATTTAGTATGATTTGTAGAAGTCTCTAACTTGTGTGAAAATGTTCAACTTCACAGACTGGTCTGAAGTTGTTTCTAAAATGATAGGCAGTTTTGTAAAAATCGCCATAAATTGTAGAAAAATCATATACAGATGTGCATGTAGTCATTAGAAAGGTATAAAGCTGAACTACATGAACGTTAAACAGTTTTGAAAGCTGTTAAGTTTAAGATGGTTAAAACGGTCCATGAATAGAACTCAACTTTTCTATGAAAAGTTAAAGTATGAGTTTGAGTTATGTTAAGGTGATTTAAATTGTATTCCCCCCTAAAACTTGATGGAAAACATGAATATGTAGGGGTATGAACTCATCTTGAGTGATTCCTTGAGATGGATGCTGAAGAAAAGAGGTTTCCAAGTCAAGAACACTTGGAGAAAGCTTGAGGATTTGAAGATCCTAAGGACAATGTGTCAATATTTGTGTAAGAAATCCATGATTCGAGTGAAGGTATGTAGAATGTTCAAGTGTAGGATGAAGACACTTACCAAAAGTGGATGAAAAGCTTGTGATCGACCCTTGAAATATCGAGTTTTGAGAGATATGTTTGCTTTTGGTGAAAGAGTAAATATCTTGGAGGATAGATAAGGATTTCCAAGACTTGAATTATTGTAACTTGTTGGAGAAGGGTGTGAAAGCACAAATAGTTGACTAGCTATAGGTGAATAGTGACTAGAGATTGTCATAGAGTGGGTATGGGGGATGACTTGTTGTCATAGCTTTATGGGGAAAGTCAAAAGTACCTTCTTGTAATTGCACTTTATCCTAATCAATATTGTGGATTATGTCATAAAAATCTCCAAGATATGGATAAATCATGATGTTAGAGGGTTGAAAATGATAAAATATGGATTTGGGTGAAAATTCCACGTTAAAATCATTAAAAACGGGCCTAAAACGCGAAGGTACTCGAAAACCGTGAAGAAAGATGAAATTCTGCGAAAATCCGAGATCAGAGGCGAGAGTTCGGTCCATTAGAACCGAGAATAGGCTCGGTCCGAGAACTCTTGCAGGCAAAGCTTGTTGAGTGGGAACCGAAAGCAAGTAGTGTCACACCCCTAAACCTGAACGGCGGAAACATTCGGGGGCGGAGGCGTCGTGTACAGTATCATAACAAATGTAAAATAGTAATCAAAGCAACAACAACCATTGTGTTGATAATAAAGTGTTTACATTGAATACATAAAGTAGATAGTGTGATTTTGAAAGTAGATGTCAAAAACAAAGACTTGAAGCTACTACGCTCCATCTTCTTGACACTTATACGAGTACTTGCTTATTAGTTTCCTGAGAATACAAGTGATTTGGAAAGTGTATCAACATTTATGTTGGTGAGTTCATAAGTATTTGATTTAGAAGGTATGTTTATTGTTCATTGAAAATGTTCATATGATATTACAGAAAATCCTATATTTTCTTAATAGCTTGAAGTGTGGCCCTTAGCATTGATGACAAAATATATTTGATTCTTACATTTAAAGAGTGATATATGATAGTTTGAATTTGTATATGAAAAGTGTCTAATGTTGGTTCCTACCAGGATTACGTGGTGCATATAAGTTATATAAAATCAAGGATCGAACTGACAGTCGGATGAGTAGATCTTCCCTAAGCCTACAACCAAACAAGGAACAGGAAATGAGGCGCAAACCACACATTCCACTATCTATCGAATCTTCATTTTATATAACCCAAACATACCCACTAAGTGATCACATGAATAAGAAGATACTTGTATATGTCTCCAGAAAATCTGATATTTTCAAATGAAAAGAGTTATGATTCGTTGTGTTGAAAATGAATGTATTATATTTATTTTTAGTAGGTCGGGATAGGAAAACTCCGTCAAAAATCCATAACTTCTTCATCTGACGTCCATTTTCGGCTGTCATTTTACCGTTGCATTACTATCGGTGTGATCTTCGATTATCGTTTAGATCGTTTTGACTAAAAATCACTCGATCTCTATTTCAAGTTTTTAGCTGTCTACTACTATGTATGACACTTCGAAAAATCATAACTTTCTCATACGAAGTCAGATTTGGGCGTTCTTTTTGTGTACACTTACGGGTTAATGATATCTACAACTTTCATTTAGATACCTAAGGTTGAAAAGTATTTTATTGAAATTTCGTATTTTACCCTTAACAATATTTTACCGGTTTTGTTGCCGATCATCGATTGGTCATAACTTCTTCGTTATAACTTGGATTTCAGTGTTCTTTATATTTTTGGAAACCTATTTACGATCTCTACCAATTTATTTTTCCTAATTAAGGTTATTGAACAATTTATTTTTGACCTGAATTTGACTGGTGTTATATTATCCCTCTCTTAGAGAGAATTTTGGCCCAAAATTCGCATTTGAATGGGACATCGATGGTTGAGGAAAGGTGAGTGTACTTCTGTTCCATTTGAATATTCTTGTTCTTTACTGAATCCAACTCTAAGCGTGGGTGTTCCAGCGGATCTTCATTATCATGTCTATTGTTTTGATTGACATAGATTATATGGATTTGGGTTTATTTGCCTGGTCCATATATCAACCCTTGAAGTATAAAGGTCATATATGTACTTTGTAGTGACAGGGTAACTGTATTCATTCCTAGCCTTTATGCTTGGAGTTGACTCGTTGCACTCGTGCAATTCCTCAATGGTCTGGCGGTAATACTTTGGGAAGGTTTCAAAAGAGATAGCCCTCTTCACAAGAGTACTTCAGGATTTTTGAAACTAGAAATGCTTTGGGCGTTTTTTCAGGTTTGTCGTTATAAATTGAAGGAGTTTCATTAGTCGGCAGTAAAAGCGAAGGATCTTTCCGTAGCACATGCAATTGGTATTGTGAGGACTAGACCAATCCATGTCGAATGACGATGTCGTAACTTCTTATCGTAAGGGGTGTTAAGATGATTAGGAAAAAGTCTTCGTTAACGCGATAGTGCATTATATGTATGTGTTTTCAGTGCATTTTAGTTTATCCTTGTTATTACTACTGCGAAAATTGTACTTCGTTTAGCGAATGTTTGGACGTGAAAGTAATTTATAACTACTTTTTATTTGGTACTAGATTTTAGTAAAAAGTTAAGCTTTATATATATTTTACTGGGAAAAGCATACTGCTGTTCATAGGGGTTCCAGCGTAGTCTCTTCTGCGGTGATCATTAGTATTCTTCCATCTCCGCCAGAGTTCCTTGTTATTGGACATTCCCTCTGGAACTGTCTAGTTTCGCCACACCTGTAACAGCCAGGAATCTGCGAGATAGGTTGTGCCGACACTCTATAGAAACAAGTAGTGTGTCCCTTCCTATTGCAGTTGTTCCAATGCATCCTCCAATAAGCTCATGTGTGATGAAAGTTACACTTATTGCATTTCGGAAGGCTCCCAGCAAATCGACTAGTAGGTGCTGGATTGGCAGATGTTGTGGTAGCATAAACAGCCACTATCTATTGTCTTTTCGAGGCTTCTTGTATTCGTGGTCCCCCTTCCTCATTCCACGTCTTTCGCTTATAGTCGTCCATTTCTGTTAGCTCAGGAGTGGGGGTCATCACGCCTTGGCGGACTTCATGGTCGATGAGTCTCTGGGCCAAGCATTTAGCGCTATCGAAGGTAGTTCGGCTTGAAGCTAATACATGTCCTTGAATCTGAGGAGATAGTCCCTAGATGTATCTCTCTACTTTATTGTTTTCCGGGGTAACCATCTCGGGGCATAGTGCCACTAGATCACTGAATCTATTACTATATGCCACTATATCAGTGCCTGTCATAGTGAGGTTCCACAGTTCTTGCTCTAGCTTCTGTATCTTGCCCCTTGGGCAATACTCTTCCATCATCATTGCTTTCAGGCCTTCCCAGCCTATCGAATGTCATAAGAACTTGGCTATCTACGAGGAGGCATCATGATTTGAAAGTGTTTTGCAAATAATTCATAACAAAGGTTTATATAGAAAATAAATTTATGAATTTTTGATGTTGAATATCGTCAATTGAAATTTTGTAATTCGATTTACTGTTATTTGTCATGTCAGAAAAAGCATTAAGCCTAACACGTAGTTTGAGTAGTGTAGTCACTAACTCACTCGGTTATATTACTTATTAGTATGACGCATCAGGTCCTTGATGATTTCTCTATTTCTTTGATCCTCGTCTGTTCCCTTCTCGGGATTCACTTTATGAGTCACTTTTTGATCTTCCTTGACTCCTCTGTTGACTGATGTAGTGGAGTGGTTATATCTAACTATGTTGTCGTGAGAGAATAGGGATGTCTAGATAATAGTAATAGTTTTTATGGTGATCCTTATTGGGTCCTCCTATAATTATGCAGGGAATACCAGTTGTATATAATTGAGATTAAATAGACTTTCGATTAAGTGATCCTACTCTAAAACCACAACCAAACAAGGAACAAGTAGTAGAGTGAAGATCACTACTTCTAAATCTATGAAATCTTAATTATATATAACCTTGGAGCATACACTCCCAATTACAGACCTGCCATCAAGGGTCTTTTAGTTTTCACATAATTTATCATATTGTACTTAAAATACACCTATAGTATTTTAAATGTTGTGTTTGATTCTAAGGTTTATAAGGTTGGTAAGTTTTAGACTTGTTGCCCACTGTAGCTATCCCCTGGAAAATGTTGGTCGGCTCTCGGACAAAGATAGTTGATCAGGCTATATTCATCCCAGTCCCGATTACATGTCCCAAGGCATACCTATAGTGCACAACTCATCTCTAATACTTCTATGTTGGTTTTTTATTATGATACTGACCCTGTTATGTAATGTATGCATGTATACTTTTGTAAAATAACTATTTTAAAAACTATAACTCTTAATCAGATTGTTTTTGCCCAGTTGTGTTTATAGTTGTATATCAAAAATGGTTTTGATATACTTAGCTCACCATAAACAATGCTCTGATACCAATCTGTCACACCCCAAACTTGAACGGCAAAAAAAAAGACTTGAAGCTACTATGCTCCATCTTCTTGACACTTGTATGAGTACCTGCTTATTAGTTTCCTGAGCATTGTTGACAAAATATATTTGACTCTTACATTTAAAGAGTGATATATGATACTTTGAATTTGTATATGAAAAGTGACCAATGATGGTTCCTACCATGATTACTTAGTGCATATAAGTTATATAAAATCAACGATTGAACTGACAGTCGGATGAGTAGGTCTGCCCTAAACCCACAACACAACAAGGAACAGGAAATGAGGTGGAAACCGCACATTCCACTATCTATTGAATCTTCATTTTTTATAAACCAAACATACCCACTAAGTGATCATATCAATATGAAGATACTTGTATACGTCTCCAGAAAATCCAATATTTTCAAATGAAAAGAGTTATGATTCGTTGTATTGAAAATGAATGTATTAGATCCATAAAATCCTATATTTTCCCTAATAGATGAGTTATGATTAGTCGTGTTGAACATGAATGTATTAGTTCCAGAAAATCCCATATTTTCCCTAATAGATGAGAGGTAGTCTTAAATGACCAAGACCGTGATATGTAAGTAACTATGACATACTTAGCTTTATAACTTGGTGGTTTTATTCGTAAAACCAGTTAAAGTTGCGTTTACTGAATTCTAAATGTGCTGATAATACCCTATCATGATTACTTAGTCCCTACAAGTTATATATGCCTAAGACTGGAACCAACAGTCGATTGGGTGATTTTGTCCTAAATCCACAACCAAACATGGAACAGGAAATGAATCTGAAATCATACATCCCATTGTTTACCGAATGAAAACCATATATAACCCTTATGTAAATACGAAGTGATCACATAGTTATTATTCCCCGAACTTGATTGAGTCGATTATTACTACGTGTATGAGTCATTGTTTTCGCGTTGCGAGTTCCTATAACCATCCTAATATGATGAATATCCTTACAGTAAATGACATTTGTAACCCCTGAACTTTCGTTCCAGCTGTAGCTAACAGTCAGGGCATGGGATTGTCTGTCCCGTATAGATCTATACACAAACTCATGCTGTCCGAACGAGAGACTCTAGTTATAAGGAAAAGACTCTCGTTTAATACTAAACAAAGCCGTTGTCTCACAAATGATTCGCTAACAGTAAGTTCATGAGAAATATATGATAAACCTTTTAGTAAATAAAAATAATAATTTTTATTTTTAGCTTTGTACGATAGAAAGAGTGGATTGACTCATAAATTATACTTATCACAATTTATATACGTGTTTCTCCTATCATTATTTCTTTTAACCTGTAACTTCCATAAAATGATACTTATCATAGTTTCCATGTATATTATTTATATAATGGAACTTTGTTATTAACAACATTTAGAAGTTTATAAGTCTGATAATAATGTTTGTGATTTGGAGTCGATATTTTTGTGTAACAAATACGTAAAGTATAAGAAAACATAATCAATAGTTTGCAACACAAGTTTGCTTGTGTTATACTCGTATTCCCCTCTATAAAACAAATAAAAAGTTTGGAAAACATGTAGGGGTATGAACTCACTTGATTAGTGGAGAATCGGGCAGCGCTTCGTTTCTAGAAAGGATCCTTCTTGACGAAATAATGGGTTTCTGGTGAAAAACCGGGCTTCACGCGAGCAGTACTTTGACTGGAAAAGATTTATTTCTTGGGAACTTCGGGACTTTGAGCCTTCGTCGGGATCTGGACGTGTAACTGGGGTGTCAGGGTAGTCTCGAGATGCTCAACACAGAGTAAAAGTGGCCAGATGATGAGAAATGAGCAGCCTACACCCGACACCTTCAGTTTCTATTTATAGGGTCATTTTGGGGTCTCACGTCGTGAACCAAGCTTATTCACGTCGTGAACTTGGTCGTCACTGCATGCGTCATCGCAAGTTGGGTCTGACAGACTGCAGGAGGCGTCAGCACTAAGTTCACGTCGTTAACCTCTGTTTCACGTCGTGAACTCTGACATAGTGTTGGGGTTCGCGCCCCGAACTTTAGAAATTCATAACATTCACATACGAACTCTGTTTTTGACATTCTTTATATCGACGCGAAGTTGAGATTATGCTGTAGAACTTTCATTTAGACTCCGTTGGCAAATATGAATTTAAGTTTTATTATATAAATTTTTAGTAGGTTGGGACAGGAAAACTCCGTCAAAAATCCATAACTTCTTCATCTGACATCCATTTCCGTCTGTCTTTTTATCGTTGCATTACTAGTGGCGACATCTTCGATTCTTGTTTAGATCGTTTTGACTAAAACTCACTCGATCTCTATTTTGAGTTTTTAGCTGTGTATTGATATGTCTAAAACTTCAAAAAATCATAATTTCCTCATATGAAGTCAGATTTGGGTGTTCCTTTTGTGTACGTTTAGGGTTTAATGATATATATAACTTTAATTTAGATACCTAAGGTTGAAAAGTATTTTATTGAAAGTTCGCATTTTACCTAAATTTGAATGGTGTTACAGGTAGGACTGAAGTGAGTGGGACCGAAGCCGAAACAAACCGAAAGTACTGGAGCCAAACCGAATATGATTGAAACCGAACCGAAGGCGGCTTTGGTCCTTAAGAAGGAATTCAGTCTTAGGAGGTTTTAGGTCTAGGAGGCTTCGGTTCTTTAAGCTAGTTTTGGTTATATATGCTTGATTTTCAAATAAACTTCTCGTTTCGAGTGATTTTTGACTAAGTTAAGGGTTGGGATGACCCGAGTGACTATAAAAAGTTGAAAGAGGTTTTGAGAGAGATTTGGGAGAGAAAGAGATAGAGCAAGAGAGATTGAGAGAGACTTTGTGTGCGACCTTTGATAGTGTTTTGCCTCTTAATGCAAGGTTTGTAAACCCCATTAAGCCTCATTATGTGTGTTATACGCCGACGAGGGTATGTAATAATGTTTTATCGAGTAGTTTTGTCACACAACCCTAAACCAGAATGACGGAAACATTCTGGGCGGAGGAAGTCAGGTTCAGTATCACAACAATCCATAATAGTAAACAAGCAACAACAACATCCATTGCATTAATAGTATAATTTAATACAAGTGTGTCCTATGTATAGTTATAAGACATTAAAAATGAATAATAAAAATAAAGAGGAGTCTTGAAAGCTCCGTCTTCTCAAAACCTGGTCATCGGTACATGTACACTGGTGACCTGAGAATAAAAGTTATTTTGAAAGAATAGATCAACATTAAAGCTGGTGAGTTCATAAGTATTTTAGTGTCATTGTTTGTATGAAAGCGTTTGAAAATGTTTGATGTAAATGTTTGTAGTAAATGGTTGTATCCCCTAGAAAATCCTATATTTTCTACTAAAAAGTAACCTTCTACCAAGGCCTGAATGTTTTGTATGTTGTTTGTTTGTAAAAGTGTGTATCTTTCCCAAGTATAACTATCATTACCAAAATATAGTTTACATTACCATTTATGTGAGAAGATCACAATGTGAATGCAATGGAAAAATAACGATGTACTGTAGTATTGTATATAAGTAACTACTAATGCACTAACTATCATAAACTAGTTTGTTTCATTAAGCTAAAATGTGATGAGGTTGTAACCATACTTCATTGACTAGTAAAACACGACGGCCAAAGATGTCGAAATGGTTTGACATTCGTCACCCGTAGACCTGCAGGTCCCATTGTAGCTAGTAGCAAGGTGTAGGACGGTCAATCCCATATAGATCTATACACAAACTCACGCTCTCCCTCCGGGAGACTCTGGTTACCAAAAGTGACACAACAGTAGTTTGCCATGTCATGAAGTAGTGGCTCACATTAATGTTATAGTATTCTAGTGTTTGTATAGTATGTTTTAGTGTATCGTGTGTTCTCCCTATTCTGTTGTATAGTATGTTCTCCCTATTCAAGTGTATAGTATGTTCTCTTGTATAGTGTAGTGTATGTCTCTTAGTTTGTCATCATAGTATGTTCTTTCTGTTTCTCATAATAGTAAGTTAGCATTGACTCATGAATGACCGAATCTCGTATGTATCATTGTACTAGAAATACTGAGTAGTAAACCCCTAAACTATACCTATTATAGCTTACTAGTAATGTTATTCGAATGATTGAGTATGTTTGTACACCTTTGCTACCCAAAAGTGTTGAACTGATGTAAGAAATTTTATATATCTATACATATATACATAATATATAACTAAGAATCGAGCGAGACTTGGACAAACTACTGGATACTCTAATTCCACAACCAAACAAGGAACAGGAAATAAAGTGAGTAATCAGTCCTAAGTCCTTTTAACATTACTTCTATAACTATATCTATATAGACATGATTTTTAATATATAACTTTAAAAGAGTTTGATATATAAAAGAGTTTTATCCATTTGAATGGTAACAGATGACTTGATGTCAGTTTATAAAATGTTTTGAAGAGTTTGTTTGATAAAACAGTTGAAGTATAAGAAAATCCACTAGTTGATAGTTATTAATCACATGTGATTAATATAACAACTATTATGTTATCAACTTGTATTCCCCCCCCTTAAATTCATTTAAAATCATTTAAAAGGTAGACTAAGTGGTATGAAACCTCGGTATTGGAAGCTAAGTGTCAAATGAAACCTCGAGCACAAACGGATCCTAATAAGCATATAATGATACATCTAAGGATACAATTAGTTTTTATACAACTAATTATGCAAGGAAAACACCCTATGAACTAGGAAACACTTAGATTGAAGTGTTAGAAGTACCAAGGATTGCATAAAATGGGTTTATGGCCACACTAGTGTGTGTACGGCCAAGTGGTGTGCGGCCACTTGTGTGTACGGCCACATGTGTGTATGTCCATGGAGTGTACGGCCGTACACTCCTTGAAGAATATGTCAAGAAGGGTGGTTTAAGGCTCTGTCTAGCATCCCCTAAGTGTTCTTGATCTTGTGTTGGAGTATATCATGTGTTTGAGGCCAAATATGCACTAAACAAGGGGTGTACGACCATATGAAGGGTGTACGGCCATATGAAGGGTGTACGGCCATACACTCTTTGTGTTCATGCATAATATGATGTCTTAAGGCGAGAAAAAGAGTGATTGAAATGCCTAACAAGAACATGGAAGAGGTACTTACGAATAAGAAGCCTTTAGGGGTGTTTAAGGTCTAAGAACTAGTGTGTGTTCTTGGTGTTCTTAGTTTTTCTTGAAGATCAAACAAAAAGAAGTAATTTCATGGATCTTCACTAGATAGTTCAATGAATCAACTAATCATAGGAAGTAACACTTATATTTTGATGATCTAGGTGAAAAAACCTGATAATAGTTGAGAGAGAATCGATTTCTTGGCTTGAAGGAGTGAAAAGTAGTTAAAAATGGCTATGTCCCGCATATATATGTGAGAGTGTTAAGCCAGAAGGGGGGTGTACGGCCGTACATCCATGTGTACGGCCATACACTCCTCATGAAGGAGTGTTTGGCCCTTTTTGAAATGAGATAAACTTAAGGAACACCTTTCCGAATCCTAACTTTGAAGGTACAAGGCTTAGAACACTCAAACAGACTTTAAACAATGCCGAAAGATAGCAGAAACGAATCTGACTTTGATAGAATTGAACGGTAGTACAAGATAGAAATTTCGGGTTGTCACATCATCCCCTTGTTTGAGGGAATTTCGTCCCGAAATTAGAGTTTAAGCAATTACAAATAACTAAGTGAAAAGATGAGGATATTTCAGTTTCATTTGATCCTCACGCTCCCAAGTGAATTCAGGTCATCGCTTGGCATTCCCGTGAAACGTTACGATTGAGATACGACTTTTCTTTTTTTGCTTGACCTCTTGGTCCATGATCTCTATGGGCTCTTCAACGAAGTTGAGGCTCTCGTTGATCCCCATCTCGTCGAGTGGGTTACAAGAGTCTCGTCAGAAAGACACTTTTTCAAGTTTGAGACGTGGAAAGTAGAATGTACATTACTAAGTTCGCGAGGTAGTTTAAGTTTGTAAGCTACATGGACATTTCTAGCGATAATCTCAAAAGGCCCTACATATCTTGGATTTAGCTTTTCACGCTTACCGAAGCGTATCAAGCCCTTCCAGGGTGAGACCTTCAGTAGAACACAGTCACCAACTTGGAATTCGAAGGATTTCCTTCTCTTGTATGCATAGCTTTTCTGTCAGTCTCTAGAGGCTTTCAATCGTTCACGAATCTGAACGATCTTCTCTATCATTTCCCGAATGATTTTTGGACCTGTGAGAGTGCTATCAGGAACGCATCCTTTGCTAACTGTATGCCACCCACTTCAACCCAGCACAGAGGGGATCTACACTTCCGACCAAAGAGGGCTTCAAATGGAGCAGCCTTTATGCTCGTGTGATAACTATTATTGTAGGAGAACTTGACAAGGGGTAGATGAGTATCCCATGCCTTCCCAAAGTCAATCAGATAGGCTCGCAACATATCTTCCAGAGTTTGAATAGTCCTCTCACTTTGTCCATCGGTTTGTGGATGGTAGACTGTACTCATGTCCAACCTAGTTCGTAGGGATCCTTGTAGCGACTGCCAAAACCTCGAAGTTAATATATCTCTATCAGATATAATCGATATAGGAACACCATGCAGTCGTACGATCTCCCAAATGTAGGTTCTAGTTTGTTTCTCCATGTTGTTAGTTTCTTTGATAGGCAGGAAGTGTGCGGACTTTGTTACCCTGTCTACGATAACCCATATGGTATCGAGACCACCCGTTGTCTTGGGCAACATGGTTGTGAAGTCCATTGTGATCCACTCCCACTTACATTCGGGTATCTCCGGTTGCTAAAGTAAACCGGATGGCTTCTGGTATTTTACCTTAACCTTGGCACAAGTAAGGCTTATACTCACGAATGTAGCGATCTCTGCTTTAATGTTAGGCCACCAGTAAAACTTTTTAAGATCCATATAGATCTTATCTGAACCTGGTTGGACGGAATATCGGGTGTTGTGCGCTTTGGTCATGACCAAGTCTCTGAAACCACCATGTTTCGGTGTCCAGATCTGATCCATTAGATATAAGGCTCCGCCACCTATGACTACCAAGTTCGTATCCATCCCTCTCAGGGATTCACCTGCCACATTTTTAGGTTTTAAGGCTTCGAGATGAGCCTCCTTAATTTGCATGGACAGATGTGAATGGATGGTCATAGTCAATGATTTCACTCTACGACCAGAGTATTCTTTCCGACTTAGGGCGTCAGCCACTACGTTTGCTTTATCGGGTGATAACGAATTTCGCATTTGTAGTCACTGAGTAGCTCGACCCACCATCATTGTCTCATATTGAGCTACTTCTGGTCGAATATATGTCGAAGGCTTTTATGGTCTGTAAAGATAGTGCTTTTGTACTATAAAGGTAGTGTCTGAAGATCTTCAAAGAAACCACAAATCGCTCCTAACTCAACATCATGTGTGTGTAGTTGACCTCGTGTGTCTTTAGTTATCTTGAGGCATAGGCGATAACCTTACCTCGTTGCATAAGAACACAACCGAGTCCTAGCTTTGATGCATCGCAATAAACCAAAAAGTCTTCTATCCCTTCTGGAAGGGATAGTATCGGTGCGGTGCATAAGGCTCGTTTCAGTGACTGAAACTCCTTTTCTTGTTTCTCTTCCCAATCAAAGGCCACGCCCTTCTGGGTCAATGTTGTAAGCGGTTTTGCGATCCTAGAGAAGTTCTAAATGAACCTACGATAGTAGCCAGCGAGGCCTAGAAATTACCGAATTTCTATAAGCGTCTTCGGTGCTGACCAGTTCTCAACAACCTTTATATTAGAAGGGTCCACATGAATTCCCTCTTCACTAACAATGTGACCCAGGAATTTGACTCTTCGATTCTAAAACTCGGATTTAGAGAACTTCATGTAGAGCTTCTCTGATCGTAATGTTTCCAAGATCTGACGTAGATACTTACTATGCTCTTCCTTACTACGAGAGTAGATAAGTATGTCATCAATGAACATGATGATGAACTGATCCAAGTAAGGATGGCATACCGTATTCATTAAGTCCATGAATACTGCGAGCGCATTAGTCAATCCCAATGGCATCACTACAAACTCGTAGTGTCCATAACGAGTTCGGAAGGCTATCTTCGGAACATTCTCCCCAAGCACTCGTAACTGGTGACACCCGGATCTCATATCCATCTTTGAAAAGTAATTCTCCCCTTTCCGTTGGTCGAACAAATCGTATATGCGAGGCAGAGGGTAATGATTCTTGATGGTAAGCTTGTTTAGTTCTCTGTAGTCGATGCACATACGAAACGATTTGTCTTTCTTCTTCATGAACAAGATCGGTGCTCCCCAGGGTGAGAAGCTTGGTCTAGTAAAGCCCTTGCTAAGCAATTTGTTACGTTGACCAGATAGCTCCTGCATCTCAACTGGTGCTAGACGATAGGGCGATTTGGCTCTTGGGGTAGCCCTAAGAGCGTTGAGAATTGAAGTTGTCTCGACCATTGTGGAAAGTATAAAGAAAGCTCAAGAGGAAGCTTCTGAGAAAAATGACCGAAAGGAGGAACGTTTGGGTAAAACGTTGGTGTTTGGTACAAACGGTCATGGACTGAAGGTATTCCAAGATCGTATTTGGGTACCTAAGTCAGGAAGGATTAGGGATCTTATGATGGAAGAAGCTCACAAAACCATGTACTCAATTCATCTTGGTAGCACTAAAATGTATAGGGACCTGAAACCCTACTACTGGTGGCCAACGATGAAGCTTGATGTTGCAAAGTATGTGGCTGAGTGTGTGACTTGTGCGAGAGTCAAGACACAACATCAGAAACCGTACGGGAGTTTAGAACCATTGCATGTGCCTATGGGTAAGTGGGAAGACATTGCTATGGATTTTGTCACTAAACTGCCCAAAACAAAGAATGGTCACGACATGATTTGGGTGGTCGTTGATCGATTCACTAAGAGTGCGCATTTCATAGCAGCCAGGGAGAAATGGTCTATGGAAAAGCTTGCGAATTCTTACGTGAAGGAAATTGTGAGGCTTCACGGTGTTCCGTTAACAATTGTATCGGATCGTGATAGCCGTTTCACTTCAAGGTTTTGGAAAAGTCTACAAGAGGAAATGGGTACCAAGTTATGTTTAAGCACAGCTTACCATCCGCAGACTGATGGTCAAAGTGAAAGAACGATACAAACACTTGAAGATATGCTGAGAGCATGTACCTTGGAATTCCTAGGTAATTGGGATGAACATTTACCTTTGGTAGAATTTTCCTATAATAATAGTTTTCACTCGAGCATTAAGATGGCACCTTATCAAGCTTTGTATGGACAAAAGTATCGTACGCCGACTTGTTGGCTTGAGGCTGGGGAAAAGCAATTTATGGTACCGGAGATGGTTCATCAAACTGCTGAAAAGTTGAAAATAATTAGGGAAAGGATGTTAGCAGCTCAGGATCGTCAAAAGAGCTATGCTGACAAAAAGCGAAGACCGATGGCTTTTGAGGTTGGAGATTCGGTTTTGCTTAAAGTCTCGCCGTGGAAGGGACTTATAAGATTTGGAAAGGGGAAAGTTGAGTCCAAGGTTTATTGGACCATTTAAAGTTCTTCAGAGGGTTGGGAACCAAGCTTACAAGCTCAAATTACCCGAAGAACTGAATGGAATTCACAACCCTTTTCATGTGTGTTATTTGAGGAAGTTCACGGGAGAAGTACCCGACATAATTCCAATTTCTGAATTGAGAATTGATGAGAACAAAAGGTTGATTGAAGAACCAGAGGCAATTTTTGACCGAAAGACTAAGAAGTTGCGATGCAAAATGGTTGGGTTAGTGCTTGTCCGATGGAAACATACAAATGGGCCGAATCTCACCTGGGAGACGGAGAGTGACATGTTGAGTCAGTATCCGCATTTGTTTGTTGATGTGTGATTCCAGGGACGGAATCTTTCTAAGGTGGAGAGAATTGTGACGCCTGTGTTTTCGAGCTTGCCATTTTTAGCATTGTAATAGTCTAGGTTAACCTTTGTAACCCGTTTTGAAATAATAAGAATGTATTATTTGAGTATTATGTGTTTTGTGCTTAATTGCTTAATTATGTGGTTTGATTAATTAAGAATAAAAATAAGAATCAAAATTAAATTGTAAAATAAACTTGATATCTTCGATTAATGTTGTAGTAGTTGAAACGAGGTTTCTGAATATATATAGAACGCCCAAATCTGACTTTGTATGAGGAAGTTATGATTTATCGAAGTTTCGGCTTAGCGGTATGCAGCGTGAAATACTCGATTTGAGATCGAGCGGTTTTTAGCCAAAGCAATCTAAACGAGGATCGAAGGTCTCGTTGTTGGTATCGAAGCGATAAAAAGTTAGGCGAGAACGGACGTCAAACGAAGAAGTTATGAATTTATAACGAAGTTTTCTTTCCCGACCTATTAAAAATAAATAATAAAATTAAATTTAAAATTAGCCGACGGAGTCTAAACGAAAGTTGTAGAGCGTAGTCTCACCTTCACGTGGATATAAAGAACGTCGAAAGCGGAGTTCGTATGAAGAAAATATGAATTTCCGAAGTTTATTAAATAATTTGTATTTAAATTTAATCTTTAATTCAGATGATTATCCGAAGGAGTCACCGATCTGATCCGAAGTACGCCCCGCGTACACCGAGGGATGTCGACACTCGCACTCGAGTTCTTCGGATACGTAAGCGATGACGTTTCGGAGCAGTACGCCCCGCGTACTCCGAGGCTCCAGCCTCCTATAAATAGGGTCCGAAGGCAGCCGACTTAATTGCTATTTTTCTCTCTTCTCTCTCCCGTTTTGCATCGATTTGCGTGCCAGAAATACCCTGAAGCCCTGATATTATTCTCGAGCCCCGAAGCAAGTCCCGAGATCCCGAAGATCCCAAGAAGTGCGGTTCCCGAGCCGAAGCTCTGCCCGCAAGAAGTTCGATTTTTGTAAAGATCTTCCAGATCTGCTGAGGATTACTACTTCTGCAAGTCGTAGTGATGTCCGATCATCTTCTGATCAAGTGAGTGTATACTACCTTTCATAAACACGATAATAATACAAGTATGGTTCGAGTGTATTAAGTATATTGTTGTTTATAGGTATGAGTGTGTGGTCACTTTCTTCTAACGCATAATTATGAAGTATTTTATACGAAATACGTATTATGTGTATATTTTGTGTGAATGTATATTCACTCTCTTCTATCTCATTGATCTGATTTGTTTTCTATGAAATACGTGTTATGTGTGTGTGCCTCATTTGTTATGTGGAATATGTATTGATGAAAGCATGCTATACAGGTTTTTATTCATGTATAAAAATGTATATTCGTGAAGAAGAAATATGGAAGTATGAGAATGTGCATTGATTACAGAGAGCTGAACAAGGCAACAATAAAGAATAGATATCCGTTGCCAAGGATTGATGACATGTTTGATCAATTGCAAGGTTCGAGCTATTTCTCGAAGATCGATCTAAGATCAGGATATCATCAGCTAAAATTAAGAGAGCAAGATATCAAGAAGACCGCATTCAGAACTAGATATGGACACTACGAGTTCTTGGTTATGTCGTTTGGACTAACCAATGCTCCGGAAGCGTTCATGGATTTGATGAATAGGGTTTGTAATCCGTTCCTTGATAAATCTGTGATAGTGTTCATAGAAGACGTTCTGATTTACTCGAAAAGCCAGGAGGAGCATGGCAGACACTTGCGAGAAGTGTTGGAAGTTTTGAAGAAGGAGAAGTTGTATGCGAAGTTCTCCAAATGTGATTTTTGGATTTGTGAAGTCCAATTCTTGGGTCACGTGGTCAACCAAGAAGGGATAATGGTTGATCCAACAATGATTGAAGCTGTAATGAAGTGGGAACAACCGAAAAGTCCCACGGAGATTCGAAGCTTTTTAGGATTAGCCGGATATTACCGAAGGTTTATCCAAGGCTTTTTTTGAATTGCTACTCCATTAACAGCTTTGACCCACAAAGGAGCTACTTATGCTTGGAGTGATAAGCATAAAGAAGCATTCGAGAAGCTAAAGAAGAAGCTATGCGAGGCACCGATACTTTCTTCACCCGATGGAGTTGAAGACTTCGCTGTTTATAGCAATGCGTCTGGGGTTGGATTGGGTTGTGTTTTGACCCAAAAAGAAAAGGTGTTAGTATATGCGTCTCGACAGCTGAAAGAGCATGAAAAGAATTACCCAACTCATGATTTGGAGTTGGCAGCGGTAGTTTTCGCTCTGAAAATATGGAGGCATTACCTCTATGGCACGAAGTGCAAACTTTTTACTGATCATAAGAGTCTCCAATATCTCGTTAATCAGAAGGAATTGAATATGAGGCAACGACGCTGGCTAGAATTACTTAAAGACTACGACTGCGAGATACTTTACCACCTCGGTAAAGCTAATGTTGTTGCTGATGCTCTCAGTCGGAAAGTCAATCTTGAAAGGAAAAGGCCAAGAGCGTTGAGAATTGAAGTTGTCTCGACCATTGTGGAAAGTATAAAGAAAGCTCAAGAGGAAGCTTCAGAGAAAAATGACCGAAAGGAGGAACGTTTGGGTAAAACGTTGGTGTTTGGTACAAACGGTCATGGACTGAAGGTATTACAAGATCGTATTTGGGTACCTAAGTCAGGAGGGATTAGGGATCTTCTGATGGAAGAAGCTCACAAAACCATGTACTCAATTCATCCTGGTAGCACTAAAATGTATAGGGACCTGAAACTCTACTACTGGTGGCCGACGATGAAGCTTGATGTTTCAAAGTATGTGGCTGAGTGTGTGACTTGTGCGAGAGTCAAGACACAACATCAGAAACCGTACGGGAGTTTAGAACCATTGTCTGTGCCTATGGGTAAGTGGGAAGACATTGCTATGGATTTTGTCACTAAACTGCCCAAAACAAAGAATGGTCACGACATGATTTGGGTGGTCGTTGATCGATTCACTAAGAGTGCGCATTTCATAGCAGCCAGGGAGAAATGGTCTATGGAAAAGCTTGCGAATTCTTACGTGAAGGAAATTGTGAGGCTTCACGGTGTTCCGTTAACAATTGTATCGGATCGTGATAGCCGTTTCACTTCAAGGTTTTGGAAAAGTCTACAAGAGGAAATGGGTACCAAGTTATGTTTAAGCACAGCTTACCATCCGCAGACTGATGGTCAAAGTGAAAGAACGATACAAACACTTGAAGATATGCTGAGAGCATGTACCTTGGAATTCCTAGGTAATTGGGATGAACATTTACCTTTGGTAGAATTTTCCTATAATAATAGTTTTCACTCGAGCATTAAGATGGCACCTTATCAAGCTTTGTATGGACAAAAGTATCGTACGCCGACTTGTTGGCTTGAGGCTGGGGAAAAGCAATTTATGGTACCGGAGATGGTTCATCAAACTGCTGAAAAGTTGAAAATAATTAGGGAAAGGATGTTAGCAGCTCAGGATCGTCAAAAGAGCTATGCTGACAAAAAGCGAAGACCGATGGCTTTTGAGGTTGGAGATTCGGTTTTGCTTAAAGTCTCGCCGTGGAAGGGACTTATAAGATTTGGAAAGGGGAAAGTTGAGTCCAAGGTTTATTGGACCATTTAAAGTTCTTCAGAGGGTTGGGAACCAAGCTTACAAGCTCGAATTACCCGAAGAACTGAATGGAATTCACAACACTTTTCATGTGTGTTATTTGAGGAAGTTCACGGGAGAAGTACCCGACATAATTCCAATTTCTGAATTGAGAATTGATGAGAACAAAAGGTTGATTGAAGAACCAGAGGCAATTTTTGACCGAAAGACTAAGAAGTTGCGATGCAAAATGGTTGGGTTAGTGCTTGTCTGATGGAAACATACAAATGGGCCGAATCTCACCTGGGAGACAGATAGTGACATGTTGAGTCGCTATCCGCATTTGTTTGTTGATGTGTGATTCCGGGGACGGATTCATTCTAAGGTGGAGAGAATTGTAACGCCTGTGTTTCCGGGCTTGCCATTTTTAGCAATGTAATAGTCTGGGTTAACCTTTGTAACCCGTTTTGAAATAATAAGAGTGTATTATTTGAGTATTATGTGTTTTGTGCTTAATTGCTTAATTATGTGGTTTGATTAATTAAGAATAAAAATAAGCGTCAAAATTAAACTGTAAAATAAACTTGATATCTTCGATTAATGTTGTAGTAGTTGAAACAAGGTTTCCGAATATATATAGAACGCCCAAATCTGACTTCGTATGACGAAGTTATGATTTATCGAAGTTTAGGCTTAGCGGTATGCAGCCTGAAATACTCGATTTGAGATCGAGCGGTTTTTAGCCGAAGCAATCTAAAGGAGGATCGAAGGTCTCGTTGTTGGTATCGAAGCGATAAAAAGTTAGGCGAGAACGGACGTCAAACGAAGAAGTTATGAATTTATAACAAAGTTTTTCTGTCCCAGCCTATAAAAAATAAATAAAAAAAAATAAAGTTAAAATTAGCCGACGGAGTCTAAACTAAAGTTGTAGATCGCAGTCTCACCTTCGCGTGGATATAAAGAACGTCAAAAACGGAGTTCGTATGAAGAAGATATGAATTTCCAAAGTTTATTAAATAATTTGTATTTAAATTTAATCTATAATTCGGATGATTATCCGAAGGAGTCACCGATCTGATCCGAAGTACGCCCCGCGTACACCGAGGGATGTCGACACTCGCACTCGAGTTCTTCGGATACGTAACCGATGATGTTTCGGAGCAGTACGCCCCGCGTACTCCGAGGCTCCAGCCTCCTATAAATAGGATCCGAAGGCAGCCGACTCAATTGCTATTTTTCTCTCTTCTCTCTCCTGTTTTCCATCGATTTGCGTGCCAGAAAATACCCTGAAGCCCCAGTATTATTCTCGAGCCCCTAAGCAAGTCCCGTGATCCCGAAGATCCCGAGAAGTGCGGTTCCCGAGCTGAAGCTGTAACGCCCCGTTCTTTAAGTGTGTGACTATGAGTCCCTAAAGTTTAAGAGAAAGGTAATTCTGGTCCTTTTCGAGAAAGGAGTTTCATCCAAGAAGGTTTTGGGCGAGTGTATGTGTTAGAAGTATTGGGGCTTCTCGTCTCCCTCGTTGAATGTAAAATTATTTGCGAGTGGGTTTGGACTAGAGGAGTTACGGTGCCTCGAAGTTGATCATTGCTTATAGTTCTTTGTGGTATAAGAAGAAAATGGTTCCATGCATGCATGGCATGCATGCAAGTGTAAGTGTTTTGAAAGGTGGCTGGGTACACCCAGCGTAAGCTGGACGTACGCCCAGCGTAATGGGAGGATGAACGCAGGATGGCCGGGTGAGTACGCCCAGCGTACTAGAGGTACGCCCAGCGTACTCTCAGAAACTCCAAACCCTAATTTTGGGTCAGCCACTATATAAGGAACATGTTGGTTCACCCCTTAGACTCCTTATGCTCATCTTCAACCTCAGAGAAACCCTAAATCTCATATTTCCTCCATATTTGAGTGTGTTTGATCTTGGAAAGCTCTTATTGGCAAAAGAAAGGCTTGAAGAAGAAAAGGGAAGTTGTCAAGGAAGGAGAGGGACAATTGGAGCTTGTAGATCTGAAGAGATACCATCCTTTGGAGCTTGTTTGAGGTATAAAGCTTCTTGATTGACCTTCATATTGTATAGATCTATGTATTTTGAAGCTTTGTCCCCATTGTTGTCCCAAAAGTCTTCATCTTGTTGCATAGTCCGATTTGGTTAAGTGTAGTTGTCCTTTTAGACCTTTGGAGAGGTCTTGAGTGATAAAAATGAGGTCCCAAGGGCTATATTCATTCCATGTACGAGTTATGTGGGTCTTAATGGATTAAGACCTTGGATTAAGAGCTTAATGACGTCCCAAGTGATAAAGTCTGAGATTTTATGAGTTCTAATCATATTTGGCCTATGGATCTGGAGTTTGGGCTTAAGAGCTTAAGCCATTAAGCCATTATCTAGATTTGTTGAGCATCAGGGTTACGCCCCGCGTAGCGAGCCGATGCGCCGTTTCCCCTTGCGAGTCGTTGCTGTACGCGCCGCGTACCAAGGAGGGTACGCCCAGCGTACTCCTCCTGTTCGACTTTCATGTTTGGGCTTCGAGTTTGGGCCGTTGGTGGACAGTTGGGTGTTGGGCCAAGTCTGGGAATTTATGGACAGAGTGTTTTGGGCCCAATTATTGTTATGGACCTTGGTTCTAGGCCCATTTGGTGAAGTGGGCCCAATTTGATAAATTGGGCCAATGTTGGACTTAGTATGAGGTTTGGATTTTGGTCTTGGCCCGATATGTGGAAGGATGCTTGACCTAATGTTTAATTGTAATGATGGTTAGTTCGGGATTTGCAGTGAGTTGGTGGTTCGAGAGTCTGATTCTTCAGTTTAGAGTATCGGCATTCACGAGGTGAGTTATCCTCACTATATCGACAGGGTCTACAGCACCAAGGCCGGCCCTTTATCGGATTGAGATCCGGGTAATTGTTGTTATGTTGTTATTGTTATGTTTGCATCCTGGTAGTTAGGATGGTATGTGTTAGAGGCCTGGGTGAGGTCGGTATCCTATGCTATAGGGAGGTGATATGCTAGTGACCGGTTAGGTCGGTGTTCCTGGTTAGAGGGGTTGATATGTTATGTGATATGCTTGATCAGTTTGTTGACTGTTATCTGTTATATGCCTGTATGTTATGTGCACATGGTTGTTTGGATTGGAGATGGGTTGAGGCGGGTCCTGCTTTGTGTTGTAGGCCAAGACACCCAGGGCGGACCGGTTGTCCCGAAGGCCCAGCGAGCGGTCGGGATAGGCTGTAGGCCCCAAGAGGGCGGACCAGACGTGCCGAGGCTCGGAGAGTGGACTAGATAGACTGAAGGCCCGGTGCGGCGGACCAGTCACACTGTAGACTCAGAGAGTGGACCAGGTGGATTGAAGGCCCGGTGCGGGCGGACCAATCACACTGCAGACTCGATGTACACGGCTAGACACGAAGGGTGGACTGAAGGCCAATACGGCGGGCCAGTCACACAGTAGACCCGATATGTATGGCTGTTCTATGTTTTGTTATGTTATGTGTGATATTCATGGGCCGGAAGGCAATATGTTCTGGACCGGAAGGTCGTAGCCTGGAAAGGCGTATAGGTGGTTGGTATTTTGGGGGTAACTCACTAACCTTTCGGGCTTACAGTTGTGGTTTTATGTTTTTTTCAGGTTCTTCAGGAGACCATGGCAAGGCGAAGGCGTGATCGTACCGCTCCTCATGTTTTGGTCGTGATGTGATTCTGGGAATACTTTAAGTAATTTGTATTGAAAAACTTTTCCTAGTGATTTTAATGAAATCGAATTGTTTTTGAAAAATTTAAATTGGTTGTATTTTTCGGTCGTTACAGAAGCTCTGCCCGCAAGAAGTTCGATTTTTGTAAAGATCTTCCAGATCTGCTGAGGATTACTACTTCTGCAAGTCGTAGTGTTGTCCGATCATCTTCTGATCAAGTGAGTGTATACTAGCTTTCATAAAGACGATAATAATACAAGTATGGTTCGAGTGTATTAAGTATATTGTTGTTTATAGGTGTGAGTGTGTGGTCACTTTCTTCTAACGCATAATTATAAAGTATTTTATACGAAATATGTATTATGTGTATATTTTTTGTTATATGTGTGAATGTATATTCACTCTCTTCTATCTCGTAGATCTGATTTGTTTTCTATGAAATACGTGTTATGTGTGTGTGCCTTATCTGTTATGTGGAATATGTATTGATCAAAGCATGCTATACAGGTTTTTATTCATGTATAAAAATATATATTTTTATCTACTAATATGTTGGGTAGAACATGGGTAGATAGTTGGTGTGTAATAAACTGATGAGAGGCCTCGTTGTTTTTTGATTCAGTCATCTAGCGGAGTTTAGATGATGACCACGAACTTTTCTAGACAGTCTTGTGGAACATTAGCAGGTTCGCCACCTATAGGTGTTAATGAACTTGGGTGTTCACTCGCTGTACTCCATCCCCCTCATGGTTGCCTAATTTGACTTATATTGCTGAGGAACCCCCGAAGCATGTGTTGTCGCCCCGATGAAATATTCTTAGACTAGGTCCATTATGTTAGTTGTCTTAGGGACATAAAGTGAGAATAACGGGAATGGGTAATTGGGTTATTGTTGGTTGGTGAAAAAAATTAAATATGATTATTTATTGTGGGTTGAAAACCCTATATGCTCACCAGGCTCCCAAGCCTGACCCACTCAGTTTTATTTGTATTACAGGAAGTGGCGCAAGGGCATAAGATGGATGAACCATCAAGTTGTTTTGTTTACAAGTCTATATGTGTATATATTTGTTGAATGACTTGTAATGTTATCGTTTATTCTTATTGGTCTGTATCGAAACATGACACCCCGAGTTTTGATTATATAATGAAAATACATTTCTTTTATGAAATGCTTTGGTAAACATTGCTTTATCATGTTTTGTTTTTGGGAACAAATTCCGCAACTCTTTCAAATCAAAAGGATTTACTCTGAAATTATTTTAAAAGCATAAATGAAAATCGGTCTTTTCTGTCCGACATTTTGGGGATGTCACACATGATGTCGGCACGATGAAGACTAATCCATGTTGATAATAACGTCAAAACTTTTAATTAAGATTGGCATGAGGTCGACTGAAAATGAATGGCTATATAGAGTTAGTGTACGTCCTATGTATATATTGCTAGTGCTCTCAGTCTTTCCGTTAGCCATTTCTATAGTGAACGGTTCTTTAAGTGCATGTGATTGTTGTTTAAGTAAGGGAGCAAATTTCTAGTTCACGAATCTCCTCTCTGCTCCACTATCAAACAATATGCATGCATATGAGTTATTGAGGAAAAACATACCAGTGACCACTGTGGGGTCAGCAACCGCTTCCTCGTGGCCTATAGCCAAAACTCTCCCCACTTCGCCAGCGTACCTTGCCTTCGGGCAGTTTCTTTTGTGATGACCCACCTCGCCACATCTTAGCAAGCGTGGCCCACACTAACGCCGAGCACATGGTTTATCGGCCTTGTCGGAGCTTTGAAGAAACGAGTTGTGTGCCCCTTCCTGTTGCAGTTAGAGCACTGCATTTCATGATTAGGTCCATTGTGGTGGAAGCTGCACTTGTTGCACTTGGGCAAGCTTCCCGCATACTGCTTCGTCGGCACAGTAACAGTAGGCGATATCGCAACATGAACGACCATGACCTGCTTCTTTTTGGCAGTGTTCTGTACTACGCTCTTCTTCTTATTATCCAAGAACTTATGCTTGTTGGTAGCGGTTTTGGCGGGTTCTTGGATGGCCAGGGTTGTTGTTGTAGTTGGGGTGCAGACTCCAAAATCAATGAGCCATTGTGCCAATCGCTTGGCACTATTGAAGGTATTGGGGTTTGAAGCAAAGAAATTTCCCTGAAATGAAGGCACCAGCCCCCAAATATACCTCTCAACTTTCTTTCCCTTACTAGGGACCATTCCCGGACATAGTGCTACCAGATTGTTGAATCTGGCAGTATAGGAAACTATGTCGGTGCCCTTCACGGTTAGGCTCCAGAGTTCTTGTTCAAGTTTCTGAACTTGGCCCCTCAGGAAGTATTCCTCAATCATGACCTCCTTAAGAGCTTCCCAGCCAATGGCATTTGCCAATATTAGAGTTAGTGACTTGACATGGCTATTCCACCATGTCAGCGCTTAGTCCGCGAAGGTGCAGGAAACAAATTTAATTTTGCTTCCTTCCGGCCAGGAAAAGATCACAAAGATCGATTCCGTTTTCTCAAACCATTGCGAGAGGGCAATGATTCTGCCATTCCCATTGAAGGACCTGGGCTTGCAGTTAGTGAAGTCCTTATATGAGCATTCCCTAGAGCGCATTGGAGCATCACCTTGAGTGGAATGCACAGTTGTTCCACTCCCGCTAGTTCTACTTGCACTGTACTAAGCTAGGGCTGTCGTGATAGCCGCATTCACCGTAGTTTGGAATGTTGTCGGGTTGTATTGTGGAGGAGGTGGAGGTGGTTGTGTAGGAGTTATCGGAGGATTACACTTCACCACTCTTCGAGGATGCATAGTTCAACTAAATTTTACATAGATGAAGATGATAGTAAGAATCAATTGCTAGAATAATGAAAATGGATCATGGGCTAACTCTCCATAGTCCAACCAAACAAATGAGAGTATGATTGATATGGAGATCTAACAGTAAAAGTATGAAAGCACTTGGATATGGATTTCCCAAAGGACTTGATGACTGTCAATAATATTGGCATTAGTGATGTAACAAGTTTGGGAAAAATGACCTAGAAGTAGGTCTTACATCAACCAAAAATAGGAAAATTTTGACAGCAGAGAGACCTAACAACAGTAGTAGAAAGTTAGGAATATTTACAGGGAAGAGTGCTACAGAGAGCATAGTTACGAAAGCTATTCCTTAAACCAAAAAAAAGGATGAGTAAAGCGTCTTCTACAGGCGACGGGTACCCTTTGGGCGAACCCTCAAGTCAGCTAGCTAACGCTCCACATCAAGGAGGTCTCGCTCATAAACCCTTTTGCGTACCCGGAGCTCTATAACTTTAGCCCGAGTTGCAGCCAGTTCTTGTTGCAAAGCTTCATTTTCTCTCTCATCTCTCTCACGAGCATCTAGTAGATGAAGAATGCGGGCTATATTAACTACCGCATTGGCATCAACCTCCATGATTCAGTGAATAGTTGTCCTACCCTGCTCTTCATTACGAGCAACACTGCGGACCAGAATGGGCAGGAGTCTGTCGGCTGAGCCTCCCTCGCTCATGTTTTAGAAGCTTCTGTCTCCCTTATATGGCATAGGCTGACCCTGCTCCTGACTCCAAGCTCCCAAGTATTCCTCCCACAGAGGCGTCAGGCCTTAAAAAGCCATACGAGGGTTAGGATTCGGGATTGGAGCTACCAAAGGCAGATCATTGACTTTTGGCTCGGAGTCAGAATCCTCTTGAAAGTTCCCTGCAAAGTCGTCATCCAAAGGGATTGGATGATTCTATTCTAGCTCGTCATCGAGCCATCCATCATTGCCTTGGTTGGGGAAGTACAGGTCGCCAGGGAGATTGAATTCAGCGATGATATCTAAGCGAGAAAAGGGATGAAAGAGATGGTTAATAGACATACTAATTAAGATAATTATAGGATGATCTTTATCAGTTACTTTAATACTTGCGTAGTGCATACCATATACATGAAAGCAAAACTGGATAGACCTTTGAATAAGTGACCCTAACTCCAATACCACAACCAAACAAGGAACATGAAGTAAAGCAAAGATCACAAATTCTAAGTCTATGACACCTTAGTCACATATAACCTTAGCGTATCAACCAAGCAACTATTTGCCTACTAATAAAGACCTTCAGTTCTCAAATAAGTAATTATAGTAACACAAAATACTCCTATAGTATTTTAAGTTTATGTTATGTTCTAATGTTTTTATTGTAGTAGTGTTGGTAAGTTTTTAGACTTGTTGCAACAGCACAACCATTCCTAGGCACATGCTAATCACTTCTCGGAAAGATATAGTTGATCAGGCTATATCACTCCCAATCTGATTATATGTCCCGAAGCCTACTCGTGTTGTCCAAACAACCGAAATACTTTTGTTTTGTCCTAGTGACACTGGTTTTAGTAAAAATGCACGTGTCTGTACATCGGTTAAATGTTTTATTATTTAAAAGTATAAACTCTTGGTCAGAGTATTTTAATCTTGATGTGTTTATAGTTTGTATATCTTTTATGGGCTGATATACTCAATTCACTATAAACAATGCCTTGATACCAATCCGTTACACCCCAAAATCGAAACGACAGATACATTCTGGGGTGGAGGACGTCATGTTCAGTATCACAACAATGCATAATAGTAAACAAGCAGCAACATCATTCATTGCATTAATAGTATAATTTAATACAAGTGTGTTATGTGTATAGTTATATGACACCAAAAATGAATAATATAAATAAAGACGAGTCTTGAAAGCTCCGTCTTCTCAAAACCTGGTCATTAGTACCAGTCTACTGGTGACCTAAGAATAAAAGTTATTTTGAAAGAGTAGATCAGTATTAAAGCTGGTGAGTGCATAAGTATTTTAGTGTCATTGTTTGTATGAAAGCGTTTGATGTAAATGTTCGTAAGTGTTTGTAGTAAATGGTTGTATCTCCTAGAAAATCCTATATTTTTGACTAAAAAGCGACCTTCTACCAAGGCCCGAATGTTTTGTATGTTGTTTGTTTGTAGAAGTGTGTATCTCTCCCAAGTATGACTATCATTACCAAAATATAGTTTACATTACCGTTTATGTGAGAAGATCACAATGTGAATGCAATGGAAATATAATGATAGTAATGTAGTATTCTATATAAGTAACTACCAATATACTAACTACCTTAAACCAGTTTGTTTAATTAAGGTAAAATGTGATGAGGTTGTAACCATACTTGATTGACAAGTAAAACACGACGATCAAAGAGGTCGAAATGGTATGACGTTCGTCACTCGTAGACCTGCAGGTCCCACTGTAGCTAGCAGTAAGGTGTAGGATGCTCAGTACTATATAGATCCATCCAAAAACTCATGCTCTCCCTCCAGGACACTCTGGTTACAGCATGTGACTCTCATGCCATGAAGTAGTGGCTCACATTAATGTTATAGTATTCTAGTGTTTGTATAGTATGTTCTAGTGTGTTGTATGTTCTCTCTGTTCTAGTGTATAGTATGCTCTCTATTATAAGGTATAGTATGTTCTCCTTTATAGTGTAGTGTATATCTCTTAGTTTCTCATCATAGTATGTTCTTTCTGTTTCTCATAATAGTAAGTTTGTATTGACTCATGAATGAATTGACTCTTGTATGTTTCATTGTACTAGAAATAGTGAGTAGTAAACCCTGTAAATTATACTTATTATAGCTTACTAGTAATGTTGTTTGAATGACTGAGTATGTATGTAAACCTTTGCTACCCAAAGCTGCTAAACTGATGTAAGAACTTTTATATCTATACATATATGCATAATATATAACTAAGATTCAAATGACACTCGGACAAACAAATGGATACTCTAAGTCCACAACCAAATAAGGAATAGGAAATAAAGTGAGTCATCAGTCCTAAATCCTTTCATCCTTACTTGTATAGCTATATCTATATAGACATGATTTTTAACAATATATAAGTTTATAAGAGTTTGATATATAAAAGAGTTTTAGGCATTTGAATGGTAACAAATGACTTGATGTCAGTTTACAAAATGTTTTGAAGAGTTTTTTTCATAAAGAAGTTGATGTATAAGAAAATCCACTTGTTGATAGTTATTAACCACATGTGATTGATATAACAACTATTATGTTATCAACTTGTATTTCACCCCCATAAAATCATTTAAAATCATTTAAAAGGTAGATTAAGGGGTATGAACTCACTTGTAGTGAGTGATGCGAATGTAAAATCGGTATAGGAAGTTAAGTGTTAAGTTAAACCTTGAGCACAAACAGATCCTAATAAGCATATAATGATACATATAAGGATATAATTAGTTTTTATACAACTGATTATGCAAGGAAAGCACCCTAGGAACTAGGAAACACTTAGATTGAAGTGTTAGAAATACCAAGGATTGCATAAAATGGGTTTATGGCCACACTAGTGTGTGTACGACCAAGTGGTGTGCAGCCATTTGTGTGTACGACCACTTTTGTGTACGACCATGGAGTGTTCGGCCATGCACTCCTTGAAGAATATGTCAAAAAGGGTGGTTTAAGGATCTATCTAGCATCCCCTAAGTGTTTTGATCTTATGTTGGAGTATATCATGAGTTTGAGGCCAAATATGCACTAAACAAGGGGTATACGACCACATGAAGGGTGTATGGCCGTACACTCTTTGTGTAAATGCATAATATGATGTTTTAAGGCTAGAACCATGGATTAACTTTTCCTCGATATGCGGACTTTGTCCTTAATTCCAGTATTGACGGGGTAACTGGTAAATTCCGATGAATTAGGTCTATAGAAAATTGTTTTCTTTCTCTATCTGTCTGTTAGTCATATGTTACCTCCTCTGTGTGACTCAAAATCCGACCTGGACTGTAACATATGCAACTCTATTTCTCTGCATCTTCTATCTATGCAATTTTTTCTATCTGTTAGCCATATACTGTCTCCTTTGCGTGACTCACAATCCGACCTGGTACACAGTATATGCACCATTCTTTTTCTCAATCCCTCTAAAACTTCAGTTAGTCATATGTTCCACCCTCTGCGTGATTGGAAGAGATCTGACCAGGGTGCATAGCATATGCATTATAAATCTATCTTCTCTCTTAATGATTGTCTGCTAACCCGATGTAAGGAGTACTCTGGAATCCTTGATTACTAGGGCATATCAGGAAGCGGGAAACATGTTCCAGTACAATTAAAATTGAACACTCAAAGATTGTCTATAGATCTCGCTGCTCAATTTAGGTGGACAACAATATCACTGGTCGTCGTCAGCTGAATGGTCGTTAAGATATAGTATCTACGAACTTAGGATCACTTTGTCTTGTAACTAACAGCATGTCCTAAATCTAACACAATTTTTTGTGTTGAATTGGACCACAATACCGACGATCGACCAGACAAAGACGTGAAGATGAACGGTACCGAAAAGTGGATTAAGGCTGTCTAACAACTTTGATCCCGGTGTCACAAGATTTTGTCAGTAATGTTGAGATAAGTTTTGACTATGCTTATTCAAAATTTAAATTTCTCTTTTATTTTTATTTTTATTTTTATTTTTATTTTTAAATTTATTTTTATAATTGTCAAAAATTTAATTTTTAAATATTTTAATTCTTAAATTTTAGAAATTAGTTTATTTTTATTTTTAGTTTTATGTTAGTTTTATTTTTATTTTTAATATCCTCAAAAAGTTTTATTTTTAAAAACTTTAATTAGGATTAGGACTGAGATTTTAACTGTGTGGGAGTTACCTAAATATGGATATTCACTACAGTTAACTAGTTGTAGAATTCACATATCAATGTGAAATCTAAGTACATTATCATTTGATTCTTCTTGTTTCCAAGTTTCTAGTAGGTTATAACTTAGCTTCTAGTTACTAAGTCTATTATGTGTCATGCATATATGTGCAACTAAAAATAGTCAAATCTAGAACCGACTCGAATTTTGAGGGTTGTCACATTCTCCCCTAATTAAAAGAATTTCGCCCCGAAATTCAATTCGTGACGTATTCTATTAGAACTCAGTCGAATACAATTATATAGCTAGAGAGGTAGTGACTTGCAGTGTTCTTTGATTGTTTTGGTTTTTTTCCTCAAAGGAAAAACCCAATTGTTTAGCTATAGTCAAACTAATGTTTCCTTAATTCGAGTTCTACAATTTAGATTGCAAGAAATTAGGATCATGGAAATCATGATCCAAACATGGCGACCTAGTCGAAAAAGATCATCTAGTTAGATATTATCTGAATTAAGTGAGCTATAAGTTTTGCTGAAGCACTAACTGCACTGAGCGTTAAATCCGCATTGATCCTTAAGTCGCGTTCTAAATTAGCACTAAGTGTAAATTTGCCGCGTAATAAAGAAGAGATTAGGAACAATTTGTTTACTTCCGGGTTGGCTACTACATCTGGAAAATATATATTTTGAAATAAGAAGCGGTAGCATGAAAGAGAAGTGATTGAGGGTAAGTTCCTAAAAATACGTACTAAGGGTACGCAACGAAGTTTTGGTAGATCTCAAATGTAAAGGCTAATTAAGTGTTGTCGACAAAATAAATTTCGAAATGATTGAGCATCTCTGAGACTATAATTACTACTACGGTTACTCTTACAATAATAAAACCTTATTCGAAGAAGAAATATCTTTAAAGAGTCATTAGTGCAAATGGAGGCGATGAAAATTTAGGATAAATTAAATCACATTGTGTATATAGCATTTTAAGTATTTAGAAGTGATTAAAAATCTCATTGTTATCAAAATGTGTGTTGAGAAATGATAATTAATCTCACTATTATCAAAATGTCTAATAATACCAAGTTAATGAAGATACATGTGTGGCGATCCAACAAGGTAGTAAAATAATATAAAGATTAATTAAGGTTAAAGGTTAAAGTCTTCATTAAAGGAATTTGTATAGAAATATTTGTATTAAATTTTTGAGAAATTGTCCAATTGTCCAAGTCAGGACAAATTCAAGTTTACGAGGAGTCAGAATACTTATGATAACAAATTTGAGAGTTTAGGAACTCACTGAAAATTGCAAAGTAAAATACTATTCTAAGAATGGTGTAAAAATATCAATCTTTGAAAATAGTACATTCATAGTTTAGTGTTTCTACAAAAACAATCATTTAGTGAATAGATAATCGTAAAATTTAAAACTTTTGATGTATTTAAAGAAAAGTAGAAACAAGGAAGCATATCCTTCACATATATTTTCCGGATATAGAAAATTATAAGCATAAGGGTATTCATCTTGTGTATTAGTTATAAGGAAATATACAATGAAAATTGCATTTTATATCAAGTTTTTGAATTTAGATCGAAAGAGCAAATGTAAATAAGGATTACTTGTTTATAGTAGATTTCAAAATAAAAACAAGATGTATATGATAAAAGGCGTGATTGAATATATTAAATTTAACAAAATCAAAGGTATGTCTCATCACTATACTCGTATTAATCGCTCAAAACGAAAGGGTAGGCTCCTAGTCTTCATGTGTACAGACATGATACCAGGAGAAACAAAATAGACAGAAACAAAGGTAGAATATTCATTACGTTAATATTATGGCGTGCGAGCTCAAAAATCAGAAGGAGAGCGAGAAATAAAGTTCAGTGGAAAGAAAAAGGAAGGTAGTGGCGGCAATGATTGTTGTTGTTAAAATTATAAGAACAATACCTATAGGTAGATTTAAAACCAGGTTGAGATATATTTCAAACTTCAATATTTGATGTATATTGATGATAAAATAAACATATGGGAGTTTTAAAGTGATTGCTAAGGATTGCTTAAAATTCACGAGTTATCTATTAAGTTAAACTCCACTTGTGAAAAAGAAGAAGCACTACAACTAGTAATTGAAAATCTGACAGTCTTGACCCTTTTAGGCTTGAGTCCAACAACAGTTAAAACGGATAAGGTAAAACTCGGTATATTTAAAAGAATAATCACATTTGTTGAAAGTGCGTCACTGGGAGTTTAAAAGTGAACACTAGGTTTTGCATTGTTGTAAATTTTGAAACTTCATAGATTATAAAACTAATTTGAAATAAAATAAACAAATAAGGTGTGTTTTGAAATGTAGGCATCAGTGATGTCTTGTAAACACATTTGGATTAGAAAGTTGTAAAAATACCATGTTAGGTTACTAGAAAACACATTTTAGTTAAGTACAATGCCTAAATAAGAAATCTGTTAAAAGTGTCAAAACAAAAGTGTTTTGAAGATTCGATGAAACTTTTTCACATAATATGAACTTCAGTGTCATATGTTTAAGTTTTATAGCATAGAGTTTAAACACTTTTATAAAAGAAAATGCTTCTATGTTTTTCGAAAACGTGTCAAAATAGTATGCAATGTTTAAAATGGTTTATATGCCCTGAAAAGTACATCTATCCATTGAAATGGATTTGAAATGGAATTGTAATAGCAAGATTAAAAACAATATTTGTTAAATTGAGTTTTGAAGAAAAGTATTAAGTTAAAGCAACTTGTCAAAAGATTTTTAGCGAGAATATGGCTTACATTGTTAGGAAAGGTCTAGTAAGTTGTATGAAGTGGTTATAATGTATTTTATCGATGATAAATAAAACCGATGAAACGAAATAACTTTTTGATGGAAGATTAAGAAATAAGGATTAAGTATGTTAGTGTAGCTGATCGTACCTAAATACTAAGGCGAGTAGAAGTCGAGTATAAGGCGAGTACCGATGTCTTTTTCCCCAAGATAAAGGACAAGAAAAAGTATTTGAAAAACGTTTCATGGTGTCAATGAAGTTTACGACCTCTTATAGAGGTCAAAGGGACACCTTATGTTAAGTTTTAAGCTCAAGGTGGAAATAACCTAGAGCTAAATTGTAGCGTAATAATAAGGTCTCACGTATGGTTTAAACCTCCATTTCTCCTCGTGAGTCGAATCTGGAATGCCCGGAAATGGTATCCAACTAATTACTTTGTGGCGACTCATCTACCTCCTTATGCGATGCTCTAATTATCATTTGTGTCGATATCGAAACGCTTTTTCCTAGTTGTAACTCTTGAAGACGAGGAAGAGGTATTGAGGAATAATTGGTATATGTTTCGACTTAAGATTATTACTAGTGTACATCTAGCTACTAATCTTAGATCTAAATTCAATAGCTACCAAGGAATACCCATTCATAGTACTAAGTGCATTGCTCCTAGAGTGGCTACTGATATAACCTAAGTGGTTAACCTAGCACTTGATAAGGGATAAGAATATTTCTAAATAAAGGCATTGTTATAAAGGTGCACTTCGTTTCTAAGTGTATCTAGATGAATGCCTATAATATGCAATGCCTGTACGCACACCGAAAAATTTTGTTTTTCAAATGTTTAAGTTTAAAATTGTTTTGAACATAATTCTACTATAACTGTTTCCAGCCTCACATTAACTTTCCTTAATTAAGCATAGTTGGCCAGGCTATACTTAATTAAAGTCAAATAATGCGTACTCAAATTAGTTATACCAGTAGTATGTTCAGTATTTTAAAAAAATACATTTAGAAAATTTTTGGCTATAGTTGTGGTTCTCCAAAGGAAAACTGGTATTCTCTATAACCTTTGGCTCTGATACCATTTTCTGTCACACCCAACTAAAGCGGAAACACGAGGCGTGGCAGTATAAAGGGTTTCATAGCAAAAGTTAAAAGACAACACCAACCATAGTTTAAAAATCATTACAAATTTACAATGGGTTTGAACAAATTTTTAAAAGAAATTACAATGTAAATTGAAATACAACACATGCGAATGCTCCTAAAAGTGATGTGTCCTTAAGTGCCACTTACTCGATGATTCCTAAAAAAGCGTGTAAAACGAGCGTCAACTATAAAAATAGTTGGTGAGTGCTCACAGGTTAAAAATAATGTTGGTTTCATGAATCGTAATCAATGTTTTAATAGAAGTTTCCATAAATAAGGTATATTGTTAAAATGAGTAAATAAGTTTGTATAAACAAAGTTCATTTTCATCATGAGAGATAAAGTATGTTGCCCAAATAAGATGCAACGTTCATATTCTCATGGGAAATAAAGTCTCCATAAATAGAAATATATTGCAAATGAATAAATAAGTTTACATAAACAAAGTTCGTTGCCATCATGGGAGATAAAGTATGATGCCCAAATAGGATGCAACGTTCATATTCTCATGGGAAATAAAGTTTCTATAAATAGAAATATATTGCAAATGAGTAAATAAGATTAGATAAACAAAGTTCATTGTCATCATGAGAGATAAAGTATGTTGCCCAAATAAGATGCAACGTTCATATTCTCATGGGAAATAAAGTTTCTACAAATGGAAATACATTGCAAATGAGTAAATAAGTTTATATAAACAATGTCCGTTGTCATCATGAGAGATAAAGTATGTTGCCCAAATAAGATGCAACATTCATATTCTCATGGGAAATAAAGTTTCCATAAATAGAAATATATTGCAAATGAGTAAATAAGTTTACATAAACAAAGTCCGTTGCCATCATGGGAGATAAAGTATGATGCCCAAATAGGATGCAACGTTCATATTCTCATGGGAAATAAAGTTTCTATAAATAGAAATATATTGCAAATGAGTAAATAAGATTAGATAAACAAAGTTCATTGTCATCATGAGAGATAAAGTATGTTGCCCAAATAAGATGCAACGTTCATATTCTCATGGGAAATAAAGTTTCTACAAATGGAAATATATTGCAAATGAGTAAATAAGTTTATATAAACAATGTCCGTTGTCATCATGAGAGATAAAGTATGTTGCCCAAATAAGATGCAACGTTCATATGGTCATGGGAAATAAAGTTTGTTTCTAAAACGAGATACAAGGTTCGTATGTGCATAATTATTATACCATGAGTTCACAACCCAAGCCTAATGACTGATGGTGCCCTCTTCTATGATTTTTGATTAAACCATGAGTTCACAACCCAAACTAATTAACCCAATTTTATGATTTTTGATCATTTATTCTAATAAAAATTGAAATAAATAGAAATCAGTTTCCAGAATTGCCCAAACTTTTTGTAACAGTGTTATTACATATATAGAAGCTGTGAAAAATATAAACGATTTTTATCAACTAGTGTTGCTATTTTTCATTGTTTTATTCACTTTAATAATCATTAATTGGTGAATAATTATCAAACAGTTAAAGTAAGTTACCAAAATTTTGTAAACTTCAATTACAGTGTACATAATTCAGGGAAAATACCAATGGTGAATTTTATATAGTTTAATCCGATTTTGTGGATTTAAGTGTGTTTAATCTTAGAAAATAGGGGAAAAATAGTATACTGAATATAAAAATCATCAAAAATTTTATTCACAGCTCTAGTACACCATAAAGTCTTCGGATAAATTTTAAAGAATTTTGGATGAGCAAAACTATTTTTCCCATTATTAGTCCATTATAAATACAAAAATATGGGAAAAATAGGTATGCATAATGAAAAATTCTAAAAATAAGTTTTTGAGTCTTCCACCTCTGTCAGAAGCTGCGACAATTGTTATATATCATTTTAATGTTCTATAAAGTGGTTTTATGATTTATTGGTACTAACCAAAAAGAAAATTCAAAAACCACACTAAACATTAACAAAAATCGATGAAACATAATGAGGGATGATTATTTAGCATAGGGGTCATCCACGAATTTAATTAGGATTTATAGACCCCAGAAAGTATTGTATATGATTTATTGCCCTATTTTCTGGCATTAGTTATATTAATTCGAGAAAAACGAATTAATTTTGAAAATTTACAGATCATCTTTTACTGTTGGTTGCATTCTGGGAAAATTATCATTTCAACAGAAAAGAAGTTCTAGGCATTTATTTTGGAATAAATCTTTTATGAACATATTTCAAAACTTTTAACAACAAACTTTGATCATCAAGCATCTAAGCTTGAAGATCATCACATGCATGTTGGTTTGAAGATTATTAATGAGTTTCATATGTTCAAAAATCATTTTTGATAGAAAACATAGGGTGCATGTGGTGTTTTCCACCAAAACATATAGAAAAGTGCATTTCCTTGATTTTGACTTAGGTTTAGGTCCTTGGATTTCACCATTTACAACATGCATGTTGTTTTTGGGTGAAATCCTACCACCATCATCATCAAAACCGTGAGTAGGTGCAAGTGTTCATGATTTTACAATAGAATGGGGTAGAAGATGAAGAAAATCCATGAAAACAAGTAAAACTTGAAGGAAAATAGAAGGGGAATGAATGATTTTCGGCTTTACCTTTAAGAATAATATCAAATGTTGAGGTTTTATTAGTAGAAATGGCTGAACTTTTCTGAGATTTTCATGAGTTTAGAGGGAGAAAGAAGACAGAATTCAATGAATGATGGTAGAGTGTGTGAGAGAGAAAATGAAGAGGTGAAGAGTGTGGAGAAGAGAGAAATGATTATGTGTTTTGGGAAGAGGAGGAGGGTCATGGGAGAGGGGAGGCCGAGATTTTGGGTGAGAGAGGCTCCCTCTCTCTTGTTTCATTAATAAAAATTTAAATATTTTTTAAAAATATCAAACTTTTTATAAAATATACACTAAAATCAAGTTTTTATTCATAAAACCTTAATTTTTATTTATAAATTTAGGGTAATGTTAATGAGTTAAATTTTATTTGCCTTCAATATATTATACTAATTTTAATTATTATAAGATAATAATATAAGGTTTATAATTATTTTTATAGAATTTTTAAGGTTAAAGTTTGTAAATATGAGTTTTTAGCGCATTTAGGGTTTTTGAGAGTTTGTAAATCTTTGGACTTCAAAATAAATTGAATATTTAAGACTTCAAATTATCTTATGGTATTATAACTATTTTATAGTTATAAATAATGTTTGTAATTTATTTTTATCGGTTTATTGGCATTCTATGTAGTGATTCCGAGATTCAAGCAAAATTGAGGAATCAAGTATACTAGTCCTAATCTTCAACTTTGACTTAAGTTTCTATGAGACTTTGACCTAATTTCTACCACTAGGTCAAGTGCATGATGTGTGTATATGATTCATGAAAAAGTGTTCGAGTCAAAGAGTGACCTAAATATGGATATTCACTATAGTTAAGTAGTTGTAGCATTCACATATCAATGTGAAATCTAAGTACACTATCATTCGATCCTACATGTTTTCAAGTTTCTAGTAGGTTATAACTTAGCTTCTAGTTACTAAGTATATTATGTGTCATGCCTATATGTGAAACTAAGTATAGTCAAATCTAGAACCGACTCGAATTTTGAAGGTTGTCACACTACGTACTAAGTGAAACCAAAATTCAATACCTATAATGCAGTGACGGTGAACAAATAAATGTTCTAGCTTTCACCTTGAATTAACGAAACCACTTATGTGGATGTATCGTGAAATCTCCTTTTATTTTTGAGAGATCCTTATGAAAATTTATTTCACTAACATTTTTCTTCCCAAAGGATCCTTTTTTTTTTTGAGATTTCCAATTAATAAATATCAACAAGTCACTGAATATGTTTCTAACCTACTTGTTTAACAGGCCACACCAGTTTCACAAGTACTTCGTTCTATTTTAGTCTTATATCAAGTATCAGAATCAAGAATTGAAGCGAAAGCGACCCCTAATAGCCTTATATAAAAGATGTCTTTCAATACTTCTCAACAAGTATTTGATCGTAATTCAACGGGAATCCACACAAGCACTTTGAAGTCTCTCTTGACTTTGAAGGAAGAGATTTGTGACAGGGATCCACTGCTTTATGTCTTAAATGAAATCACAAAATCCCATAAATTTGTTGATTTATTTCTTTATCTTTGACACTATCTTGCACGAAAATCTTGTATTTTCTTAAACGTCTTGGTTGGTTATTAACAAGCTATTTATAAAAATAAAGCTTCAGTTCCTAACATTATAATGCAGTTATTTTCAAACTAAGGGATGCATAAATATAACACCTTTGGTACTTATGGCGATAAAGATTCCATTAAAGGTTCAAAGGGTGAGTCAGCAGGAAGTCTAAACAATTAGGAATTTGAAAAGGAGATATGTACGGAAAGGCGCGTGCTTGTAAACCGTTACCCACTCTTGTGTCACATGTTTCTTTATCGGGGTTGCTAGTTGTCAAGTCATGCCTTTTTCGGCGACGTTTCCCAATTTTGTGGAATCATTACTCCGGATTTCTCTCTCTCCACGAAATTGCATATAAGGGTTTTCCCAAACGGGGTCTTACTCTCTACCCTTCTTCAACTCTCTCAAGCAAAAAGATGATCATTGTTCATCTTCTTCTTCTTCAAGCTCCACCAATGGTAGAATCTTCCCCTATTCAAGAAACCTCTAGATGCTCCACTCTTCTCGCAATTATGGCCAACCAAAACATGTTGATCGATCTTACTCCGTTCCTCTACGATACTTACACGTATGAAATGGTCGAATGTCTAAAATATTCCCTACTCGTCAAGGCTCTCTCAACGATGGAAGTCGTTCCCATGGAATGTCTCTCTCAACTTTATTGTACTGCTACATACGATAAAGGTGCAGAGAAGATTTACTTCGACATTCTCAACTAAAAAGCTTCCATCTCCAAGAATCGATTTTGCTCGTTGCTAGGGCTTCGTTATGACGAATCCATGGTGCACCCTGATTCCATCTCCGTAGGCCAGCTTTTCTCTATGTTCTACAACATGGGATACATTGAAAACCTAACTACTGTGACCAGGTTCAAGAAATCATGCCTTCCTCCTCAATGGAATAACCTCTTCACCCTTCTTTTCAAATGGCTTTCTGAACGCAATGCTGGATCTGATGGTGCTAACAAGTCTTTTATGACTCTGCTTTATGGATTGTACACTGATATCAATCTCAATTATGGTATGGTTTTATGGCTTCAACTTGTCCAAAGTTTGTCTTCTGCTTCTCGCCAAACTGAAGTTTCTTGTGCCCGGTTTTGGACCTTATCACTCAATGGATTGTGGAGCGTTATCATGTTCCTATCATGGAAGACTCGCTTCTCTCCTCCATTGCTACCTTTCATACCACTAACTGTTGGATTAATGTCTAAGTCCATAACTATATTTGGTAAGACTTGACCCGACCCGGCATGGTCCATTTGGGTTGCATGGCATCATGCACTTGGATAGACTAAATGAGAGAAATAAGACACCCATAGTTATTAATATATTATAAGTTCTAGTATATTAATAATAAGAATAATGAGATTATTTAATTAGTATTGATCAAGAATTAATCTAGGATTAATTAAGTGATCAAAAGAAGACTAATTAAATATATGGGTTGATTGTGTAAATCATCCATACTTGTATAGTGGGCTAATGCTACATGGATAATCAAGTTGGGCTAAAACCCATAGGATGGTTCATGGATGCTCCATGGTGTATGTGAACCCATGGATCCAAGGAAATGGAAAGCCATGACAATTAAGAGTTTACCCTAATTGTAACACTATATAAAGATCACATTCTTGGGAAAAATCAGCCACTAGAGAGAGTAAGAAAGGGCTAGCCGATTTTCATGAAGTGTAGAATTCTCTCAAGTCATTCCATTTGTATTTGGTGTTGTGTGAACCATTTGAGGTGTCACACTTGGGGCACTTGGCACTCAAGCTTCATGAAGACTTTCTACATCAAGAGGTATGTATTCTATCTTGTTACATTCATTGTTTTGTATGCTAGATTAGGATAATACCTTGGAAGTTCTTATTTGCATGTATAATAGAGAAAACATAGATCCAAGGTATTTAGGGTTGCATGTACACTTAGGAGTGTTAGTATGCTCAAAACCCAACAGTGGTATCAGAGACTAGGCTTGTTTTCTTGTTATACCTGCAATAGAAGCTGAAAAAACGAATCTGGTGCTGTCTGGCCATCAGACTCGGCGAGTCCATCAGGAGACTCGATGAGTCCATGCCTAAAAAGTGATGAATTCGATCCAACTCGCCGAGTTGGTTCATGCACTCGACGAGTGGGAACCCCAGACAACATATTTTCGAGTTTTTTGGCTAGAAATGGACTAGGAACATTACCCTAAGTTGTTTTTGATCTTGTAAACTTGTTTTGAATGTGGTAATGTTCATGCTAATCCATTTTCAAAGATAATTGTCAATAGATTCATGTTTTGTATTAGTTTAAGGTTTAGACTAATTACATGAAAAAGTTTGATTTGAATTATCTTGTTCTTATGAGTTGCTTAGATTAATAGAAATGTTGAGTGAAATAGTTGTTTTCAATCCATTTTAATCTAAGAGTTGAGTATAAAATGTGTTTGTGTAACTTGTCCTCAAGTTACATGAAGAGTCACATTAAAGACTCATAAAATTCATAAGAGTTGGCAATGGTTACAAAATGAAGAGTCTTGAGTCATTGAATAATTTTTATGACTCCATAACTTGTCCTCAAGTTATGGAAGTTCAAGAGTCACTTCATTAAAGAAAAAATATGTAACCATAATTAAATCCATAAGTTATAAAATAAAGAAAAAGTTAGTTCTTTTATTAGTTTAAAGTCTTCCATAACTTGTCCTCAAGTTATGGAACTTGAAGAGTTTTTGGATTAAAACTACTTTAAACACATAAGTTATGGAATTAATTAGTTTTGAATAGTTTCAAAACTTGCCCTCAAGTTTTGGAATTTGAAAAGTTTTCAAGTATGAATACTTTAATTCCAAGTTAGCCCTTAGAATTTTAAAAGTTAAAATTCAACCCTTATACTTTATAATATTATAAGTTAATAATATATATATGTATAAGAGTAAAGTCAGTCTTACCGCTAGTACGCCTCATTCACGAAGCCGGTCTATAAGGTGGGTATAAGGTTGTTGCCTATAAAATGGCAACTTAATGGGTGTCCACTCTCACCCACTGCTTGCTTGAATGGTGGAGGGTTGTTAGCCGAACAGGTTTGACAGGACTAGAATTCTCCCTTCATTAAAAGTATTAATGAAAATACTAAGTAACTAAACTTCTAATAATACCCAATCTTAGTTACTTAGGAAAAATGTGAATAAGGTGCTAATCCATGAAATTACACTTTGCACTTTGTTTAAGTCGTTAGTGGAGCGTGTGTGGTTAACCGGCACACTAACTTGGACTTAACAAGGTAGGTAAAGGGTGATTTAATATTTATCATAGTATCGATGGAGCGTGTGTGGTTAACCGGCACATCGATTGAGGGGTAATTTATTAAGGGTACCAAGTGATTTGCATGGTTACTTCACACCTCGTTTTGTGATCCTCGGCATCCCAGTCACAAAACTTGGAGGGCACACTCGAGATTGAAACATGCCTTTGAAAAGTTCAATGAATCTCAAAGATCTAGGAGTTTCAAAACCAATTAAAACCTAATAATACATTTTGTTTATCTTGGTGGAAATTGGTGAATCGTCATTCACCTACCTTCAAATATTTTATAGCTTGGATTACGGCATACCTCTTCTAAGTTATAAAATAGTTTGTTGGGTCCTAGCCTTAATATTTCATATTGGGTGTCATGTTAAGGACTTTAAATCAACTATCTTGAATATCTCCCAAAAGATGTCTGTAATAGACACCTATGATCTTCCCAAATCTCTTGAAACAAGGTTTCCTAATGAAGATGATGTCCCATGGATATCATACTTCTTTCCCCAACCCACAAGTTCTTGAAAAGTTTAAGGTCACTCAAGCCCTATTGGCAAGGCAAGGTCTAGGTGTGATCCCATCTTGGAGATGTAGTCACATATTGACAAGCCGGGAGAGTTGGGTGTCAAAGTCTTGAGAAAGTTGGTGGTTCAATCACTTTCTAAGTCACATAGTGAGTTCCTTTGGGACACCTATGGAAAAGACTATGACAAGACCCTTAATGATCTTATCTAAGGTCAACTTCCTTAAAACTTGATGGACATCGACAATAGTGACACAGGAAATCCAGAAAAGCATTCTCTTCCCAATGGAAAGGGATCGGCCATAGTCAACTCGGTTGACCAAATGGTAAAGAGAAAAGCTAAGTCTGTGATAGTCTCGTGTACAATTATCAAAGGGTCCATATGTTTATATTGCCAAAGGAAGGGGCATTGGTTGCGAAGCTGCCAAATTTACCTAAGGATGTTAAAGTCAATAAGTTTGACTCTACTTCAGGTAAATTCCACTATCTAACTCTGCTAAGTTTCTATTCTGAGATTCTTGATACATGATGTGACTGGGTCACATGGTGATGTTTTAAGAATCAAAGAAAAGTGAAGAAACTTAAAGAAGGAATATGCTGAATCTGATCGCATAGATGGATTTCTATCGCATAGTTTGAAGATCGGATTCTTGAGCTACTTCTTAGGAGTTATGAGATATTGCTTAGGAATAGATAACAACAAGTTTTCATATGAATTGTAAGGACAAGTTTTTTCCGCAAAGTTTTAAAATAAAGGAAAATTTTTGATTTTATTTATTTTAAAATATCCTTACAATGGCATTTGAGGAAAAATTGTTGCTTATATGATTCCATTAAGAGCAAGAGTGGAAATATGAAATTGATTCTTTCATTTGTGGTAATGTCTAGATTTACCAAATAAGGAAAGATTCTTATCACCCAAGTTTCAATTGGACCGAAACTTGGAATCGTGCAAGTTATATAGCATGATGAATGAGAACTTTCAAGTTTTGGAAAAATTAAGACTAATTACTCATTCACATGGATGTGTGAGTCAAGTAAAGGACTAAGGGATCGAGTACACATTCTTGTGCACTGATTAAGTCCACCACAAAAGTTTGATAAGACTATTCGTCATAGTTTACTAAAGCTTAGTAAATATGATTATACATACAAGCTTAAGTGTAACTCTGAGACATTGGAAAAGGTTCCAATGTATGTTAGAGCGAATAAGAAGAATCAAATTGGGTAGAAGGATAAAAGTTTCTCAAATCTGAAAAGATGGGAGAGTACTTTAGTATCAGTTTTTGGGATCATCTTAATGATTAAGAAACCATATCAAAATTAGTTCTCTAAGGAAAATACTAGTGCATTCTTATGACTAAGAAGAGGAACTTGAATTGTTGAAGTGGTTAAATCAAGAAGATGAGTCATCCTTCGTTCCAATACAAGTCTTAGAGTCATACTCCAAGATTGTAACTTGAGTGACATGTCTCAAAAGAAGGTTAAAACACTTGTCAAATGTAAGAGTAAAAGTTTTCTACTCTTGTACATTTGAAATTGGTAAGTTGTGATGTTTTGGATAAAACAAAGACCAACTTAGGCCAATTGTGCGAAGTGTTTGTCTTGATTAGAATCCACACTGTCTCTTGGATGTTTGACAAGGGAGTCTTATAGGTCAAGAGGACAGTGGGAGTCTTAAAGGTCTTGAAAGTCTCAAGAACTAATCAAGAACAAAACCTGAAGTTCTTCACTAGCACACGACTTGAGGTTTATAACCTATCGTGTTGACTTATTCTGTGCCCATTCCAGTTAAAGTTGGCTTTGCATATGAGTTCTTAGAGTTCTCAATTGGTTGCACAACAACTTGGAAGAAATGGTAGGCCCTTGAGCTGCCAGGTGGCAAGAAAATAAGATTGAGTTCAGTCCATATGAGTTTGGATTTGTCATTATCCTTGTCTTGTGACTATGATTTTGACAATTCACATGGATAAGAACACATACACCAGTAAATCTAAGTGTCATAAGGTTTCTCTCCGATTCATGAAAATGATGGTGAGGAAACACTTTCACTAATTAGATTTTATCTAGATAGCAATTGTGACATTTGCATTCTCAAAGTCGTTAGTGGAGCGCGTGTGGTTAACCGGCACACTAACATGGACTTGTGAGAAGTGGCAAAAAGGTCTAACCGTTATGATTACGGCATCCCTCTTCATAATTGTTTAGATACACAAGTGTGCTATCTAAGGGAAGGTGTATGATTTTGATAAAGTCTTATCAAAACAATCAAGTATCAGAAATCTGAACTTTGGTAAGAAAGTCAGCTGATTTCTGAGTACATGTCAAAGCTAGTGGGAGCATAAGTGTTATGCTAATAATCATCATGTTAGTGGGAGCATGATAATTATGTTAAGTATTGCAAGCTAGCAATGTTAATTATAGAAAACAAAAGTTTCAATTGGGAAAAAAAGTTGTTTTGCTATAATTAAGGGAGAGGAAATTATGCTTCATCTCAAATCTATAGACTTAGATCGTGAGGTTTTAATCATTTAGTCAAGCATATATATGAATTTCATGTTGGAATGGCTCAACATAAGGAAATTCTGTATATGGGTCCATTATTTGCGTTCTAAAATTCGATTATGATTACGGCATCCCTTTTCATAATCTGAATTATGAGAACTTGGCAAATTGAAATGGAAATGTTATAGCAAAAGACTGGTTTAGTCTTTATGTGAGACATCATGAATCGTGTCCCATATGCTTCGGATATAGGATCGATTACATGTGCTATATTCATCCTTTCAAAAAAATTTCAAATGCCTGGGGCATTAAGAAGGGAAAAGGTTTAGAACTGGATATGACTAAAAGGATTGAACAATTGTTGAGGACAATCTAAGGTTTACCAAAGATTGGTTACTCAAGGACAATTGGAAGTATAGTGATAATTCTGGAAGGACCATATTGACATAATCTGTTAGGAGGCAACTCTTGTTCAGAAGTGATAGTCAAAATGGAATCTGGAAATGTTTCAAAGTTAGAATTTTCAATCTGTGTAAGATTAAGGAAACTTAATGCAAGAAGGATATTTCCAAGGAGTTGATCTCCTTTGGAATACTCTGTAATGATTGTTGTCAAGTCTTTCTGACTTTGTGCATAATCGTTACAAGAGTATCAATGCATATAAGTTTAGAATCTAACAGATTTCAGTAAATGGCATGAATTTGGAATTCTTGTATTTGCGGTAAGGATTTGGGAGTGTGAAAAGAGAATCATTGAAGTAATGTTCAATTGATCTAGTTCACAAAGTAAAGATCATAGACAAACATAGTATGCATACTTGGTGTGTGGCACGACTAGTGTTTAAGAAAAACATAGTGTACATGCTTGGAGCATGGGACAACTACTGTTTTAAATTAAAGAATAAAGTTGATAGCTGAAACAGTATACAATGAATAATGTGTAATCATATGGTGATAAATAAAAGGTGTTTTATTTATATTCATAAGTTCTGAGACCATATTGGATTCGATTATTATTGTGTTTCATTTTGCATGTTTTGACTTCCCGAATAAACTAGGTTATTCTTCCGGAATGACTAAGTTATTCAAACCATCCACAGTCGGTCATATTTTGGAAGTAGATGTGAATTAAGACTGTCATGATGGGTTGTAGAGGTCTAAGGTGTTGGACAAGGCTACAACAATCATGAGTGCTCATAAGTTCTGAGTATTGGATTCAACCCGCGCTCATTGGAATCACTTCATGGATTTTATCACGAGTGATCATGAGATGATAATATCTTATATTCTTCAAACCTAGAGATATGAGTTGTTACTATGAGTTGATAGTACATTGATAGCACGAAACCGCATTTGGTAACTCGGTGCTATAAAACGTGCCTTTGTGTATGATTCAACAAGTAGTAGAACAAGCCATATGAGTCGAAGTTTATCCGTTCCTTTTACCTTCGGGATAAAAGCGATATCTGTGGGCCCCTCGATGATTTGATGATGACAAATGGAAGTGCTCGGCCGGGCCAGGACTGATTTGATTTGTTCAATTAGTCAGTCGTCATAAATCGGAAATCGGGAAACAACAAATGGACAGAGAGAATGATTATAATCCATGTCTCAGTCCATATGATATCTAGAATGGAGGAATATATGATCCCTTATCTAATGGACAAGTCATTGACAAAGGTCAAAGTTCATCGACAAGGTCAGAGTTCGACCGAAGCTTTTGAGAGCTACGATTGCCAGTTGGTTCCTGAAGTCATACGCAATAATAGTTTTAGACTTATCCAAGTGGGAGACTATTGGATTAATGTCTAAGTCCATAACTATATTTGGTAAGACTTGACCCGACCCGGCATGGTCCATTTGGGTTGCATGGCATCATGCACTTGGATAGACTAAATGAGAGAAATAAGACACCCATAGTTATTAATATATTATAAGTTCTAGTATATTAATAATAAGAATAATGAGATTATTTAATTAGTATTGATCAAGAATTAATCTAGGATTAATTAAGTGATCAAAAGAAGACTAATTAAATATATGGGTTGATTGTGTAAATCATCCATACTTGTATAGTGGGCTAATGCTCCATGGATAATCAAGTTGGGCTAAAACCCATAGGATGGTTCATGGATGCTCCATGGTGTATGTGAACCCATGGATCCAAGGAAATGGAAAGCCATGACAATTAAGAGTTTACCCTAATTGTAACACTATATAAAGATCACATTCTTGGGAAAAATCGGCCACTAGAGAGAGTAAGAAAGGGCTAGCCGATTTTCATGAAGTGTAGAATTCTCTCAAGTCATTCCATTTGTATTTGGTGTTGTGTGAACCATTTGAGGTGTCACACTTGGGGCACTTGGCACTCAAGCTTCATGAAGACTTTCTACATCAAGAGGTATGTATTCTATCTTGTTACATTCATTGTTTTGTATGCTAGATTAGGATAATACCTTGGAAGTTCTTATTTGCATGTATAATAGAGAAAACATAGATCCAAGGTATTTAGGGTTGCATGTACACTTAGGAGTGTTAGAATGCTCAAAACCCAACACTAACATCATTGTCACTCATCCGTCGAAGTTTCACTTCGTTGGCTCAATTCCTGAGGCAATGTATGCCTGTGTGTCCCCTACGAGCAAGATTATTCAGGAGTACAAGAAGCTCCCCTCCTCTGGTCCAAGGGAACTTTCTCCTGAAATGATTAAATCTCTTGAGGAGGCAGACAAACCTGCTAAGCGGGGAAATAAGCAAGAAGCGAAAAAGGGGGATAAAGGAGGTCTCATATCAATGGTTCAGACTCTAAGGAAGCGAAAGTCTGAGAAGATAGCACCTTCCCAGCCCAAGCAGAAGAAGACCAAGAAACCCGCTCGGAAGCTTATTCTTCAAACATCAAGAGACTCAGATTTCGACTACGTTCCTACTGGTCATAAATACGCCATTCCTAACGAATCTGAGAGCGAAAGCTCAGATGATGAAGGTTTGGCTCGTGGTGATACCCTACCTTGTTCGCCTACCCCAGAGGTACATGTTCGCTCCAAAGCACCCTCTCATCCACCTGTTTCCATTCGTATTTCCTTACCTCCCACTTTCCCTATCATCACATCACAACCTTCCTTTACCATTCCCATTCCTACACCGATTTTCTCTGATGCTACAGCTACAACCACCACTGGAGATCAAACCAACATATTTGATACGGGGGTGCGTTCTTCACCACCCGAAACCCCTGTTACCACTAAACCACTATCACCTACCCAATCAACCGAAACCAATACCATTCTTGGCGGTGAGGACATGGAGTTTGATTCTACTTACTTTAGTCCTTATTGTGTCCAAAGTGATGATGATGAAGACGCTCATCTTACCAAGCGACATCTCAAGGTTGTGACTCATAAGCTTGATCAGTTACTTTCTTCATCCACTACTGGTCCTTATTCAGAAGCTGGTCTCAAATCTTTGTTCTCTTCTGTAGTCAAAGAACATGATTCCTCCATCTCCAATGCTGCAAAGGCTATTGACGACTCTACCTCCCAATGCCAGAAAGCTTTGCTTGCTGTTGAAGCCTCAACAAAAGAATGCAAGGATGCGACCGCAAAAGTCGAAAAACTAATATCAGAGGCTCAAATATTTTTGGATTCTTTGCAAGAAGCTGCTCAAAAAAACGCACAAACAGTGACCACATCTGTTGATAATCTCACATCTTCACTGGAGGAAGAGATGACACAACTAGAAGTGGCTCGAAAAGCTATTGAAGCTGCTAATGAAGCGCTTCATACTAAAGTTGATTCTCGCTTAACTCAGCTTGAGGCTGAGCTTGCAGTTGAAAACAAAATAATGGATGAGCTGGACAAGCGAACCTCTCAGCTCAAAATTCAGAATTTAAAGCTCCGGACTGCAACTAAAGAGCTTGATGATGTAATGTTTGAATGAGAGGTGATTCGAAGCTCCGTGGGTGATGTCCATTCAATCTTCTTGCATCTCCTGGATGCCCATGACTCCATTTTGACTATCTCCATTCGACGTCACTTAGTTGAGAAGCTACGTCCTACTTTGGATATTTTAAGTAGGATTGAGGGTGTTCCGGAGACTAATGTCCTTTCGAAGCAAGGGGGAGAAAAGATTTCTCAAAGCAAGACTGACAAAACTCAACCTCCACCTCCTCCAAAACCAAAAGCTACTGCTGGCCTGAAGGATAATGTAGCTTCAGCCAGTAAGAGGGAAAAGAAAAAGAAGAAGATTGGAGAAGACGAAGAAGATGAAGATGATGATATTGAAGGCATCATGAAAGGGAGTCCTTCTAAACCTAATCAAAAATTCAAGCCTTTTGATCAAGAGATGCGAGAGAAGATGAATCTTTTGGAGAAAGAGATGAATGAAAAGGAACTCTTAGAGAAAAAGAAGTCCATGTTTCCAGAATGGACCATTGAATCTCTCCAGAGGGAAGCCATCGATGAACCAAGTACTCACTGGCTTGAACCTGTCATGTCGTTCGGTCTTGAGAACTCGAAAGATGATCAATTCGATATGCCAATCAACCGAATGACTTTTATCTTCCATTGCTTTGCCTCAACGGCTGTCGTTCCCTCTCCAGACACGAAGGTAGATCGGGATTTATTGGAGTTTTATCTGGAGTTTGCTTAGCCACAATACTTTACATGGAGCCTAAAGAAGATTACAACGGTCAAGGTATTGAAGTCCTCTTTGGCTGGAAAATTTGATAATGTCAAATTCAAAGTAACCCAAGGTTCGGATAACTCGGGTCATACTATTTCCCTGGTTGATCTATCGAAATTGAACCCGCACGACTGGATACTCCTCAACAATATTTTGTTATCCATTCTTCAGAAGTATCAGCGGATCATTGATCACGTCAAGCGAATACTTGTTTGTTAAATTAAAGAAGTAGCAAAAATTGATCAAGAAATTGCATCTGCCATTCACAAGCAAACCACGATGAAACCAATTGGAAGAACTGGCAATGTGAATGCAATGATCAAGGTAAAGATCGATCCTAATTTTCATACAGTGACGTTCATTAGGGGCGAAGGTCAAAAATGCATGTTCACTCTTATTCACAAGCACCTGTTCTCTACTGCCTGCTTGGAGCACATTTTGTAGATCATACACAGATGTAATAAATACTATGAAGCTAACAAGAAGTTGTTCATTGATATGCTTCGTTGGTACATTTAGTTTCGGCAGCCACTTCTTGCGATCATCCCTCGGCTGTTCAAGGTTGTGAAGCTGGTCAAGGTCACTCAATTGAAGTAGTCACTCTCCTTATTTGACGCAAAGAAGGAGATTGTTGGGTTTAGTTGTGTGCGTCATTGGGCTCAGTCCTTAGCCCAGTTTTGTTATCCGGTTTGGTCATGTCCAACTGTGATTGTTTTACTAGGGTTAAGTATTTAAGGTGCATGCATGCATCCTTAGTAGATATCGCTTTCATTATTATTCTGATTTTGTACTACAAACCCTAGCTCGCCTATATAGTGGAAGTTCTTCATCGAGCTCTGCTGAGGCGTGACTACTTTGAATCATTAAGCATTACTTGATTCTATATTGTGTTTTCTGTGTTTATTTGTTTGCTTTTGATGTTTAACCTCTTGAAGATCTAATTGATCTAACAGTTTTTCAACTCAACAAAAGTGCTAGGTTTACACTTTGTAAACCCTAATGATCCATGACTTTCCACATTCCTATGATCCATGGGTTTAACCTCCATGGACTATCCATGGGTTATATTATTGGTTTAGCCTACTTACATAATCATGGATCACTTAGCCCATACTATAAGTATCATTGATTTACAGAATAAATCCTTCCATTTTTAGCTAGTCTCTTTTGACCATAAAATTAATTCCAAATTAATTCTTGGACAATACTAATTAAATAACCATATTAATTTATTATATTTATAATATATTAATAAATCATAAATAACCTTATTCTCAGAAAACCATCTTATCAAATTGCACCGGTGAAGGCAACCCAAAAGGAGTATGCTGCTATCGGGTCAAGTGCATACTAGTTATAGTTATGGACTTAGACACCAAATCCAACAATCTCCCTATTGGATAAGTCTAATAACTATAGCTGCATATGTGACTTGAGGATCTGACTTAGCAATCATAAGCTTCCAAAAGCCACTGTCAACCCTGACCCAGTTAGTGACGTATCCTTTAGATAAAGGATCACAAACTCCTCTGTTCTCAAGATATCAGTTGGAGAAAAACATGGAACGATGTCATACTTATTGTCTAGCAGTTTGTTCCCCTATTTCCGATTTGTCTGACATAGAACATAAATGAACACATACATTTAGTTCTGACCGGGCCCAACACATACGTCAAAACAGAATCATCGTGGGGCCCAAGATACCGCTTTTAATCCTCTTAGGATAAAAGGAATAGATAAACTTCAACATTATATGCTTGTACTAACTACTCATTAAATCACACACAACGACACGTTTTATAACATCAAGTTACTGATGTGTTTTCGTGCCATCAATTCATGAATACCTCATAGTCAACAACTTATATATCTAGGTTTGAAGACATGTATATGATATTATCATCTCACGATCACTCGTCATAAATTCCATGAGGTGATACAAGTGAGCGCGGGTTGATCCAATAATCAAATCTTATGTCAGAAGTACTCATGAATGGTGTAGCAAACCTGTTGCAATGTCTAACCCCTTAGAAAATCCTACAAGCCAATTCATGAAAATCGTCTTTCATACCTACTTCCAAAGTATGAACGACTGTGGATAGTTTGAATAAATCTTATTTATTCTGGAAGTCAAAACATGAAAACTGAAACAATAGTAAATAATTGACACAAGACAGTAACTTTATTTATAAATAAAAATCATTTTATTCATCATCAAATATCAATTACAATTTAGCAATTACAAGTTTCGGTTTGTCTAATCACTACAACTAATATCGTCTTTTAGCCTAATGCCCCTCGCATGCTGCAAGTGCTTAACCCTGGTCAGTCCCTTTGTGAGGGGATCTGCTGGGTTGTCCTCTGACGATATCCTCTTTACCACGAGGTGCCGTTCTTGTACTTGATGTCATATGAAGTGGTACTTTCTATCGATATGTCTATATCTTCCACAATCTCTTGGTTCTTTGGTTAAGGCAACCGCCCCTTCATTATCTCAGAAAATTTCCACAAGTTCCTTTTGGAGGGAATAACTCCAAGGTCTCTAATGAGGTTTTTCAACCATATCGCCTCCTTCGCTGCTTCACTTGCTTATATGTACTCTGACTCACATGTTGAATTATCTATAGTCTCATACTTGGAACTTTTCCATGTCATTGCTCCTCCATTCAGTGTAAACACCCTGCCCGACTGAGAGCGGAAATTATTTCTGTCAAGTCTGAAAGCTCGCATCGCATTACCCTGTTACTCTCAAGTCATCACTCCTACCGAGGGTAAGGACCCGTCCTTAGACCTCTGCAGGTACTTAAGAATGTTCTTAACCACAGTCCACTGAGCTTTACCAGGGTTGCCTTGATATCTGTTGACCATGCTCAAAGCAAAGGCCATGTCATGGCGAGTACAAGTCATAGCATACATGATCGAACCAACTGCAGAAGCATATGGTATATGACTCATTTCTACTATCTCAACCTCTTTACTTGGACTCTAAGTCTTACTTAGTTTGGTATTTGCTTGGATTGGTAATTCCCCTTTCTTGGAGTTCTCCATGCTAAAACGTTTCAGCACCTTGTCCATGTAGGTACTTTGACTGAGTCTTATAAGTCTTTTACTTATGTTTGTCAATATCCTTAACCCAGGGATATAGGCAGCTTCTCCGAGGTCCTTCATAGCGAAACACTTCTCAAGCCAGTACTTGACCTCCTGCATGGTTGGGATGTCTTTTCCTATGAGTAGTATCTCATCCACATACAACACCAGAAAGCTAACTATAATCCCACTAGCTTTGACGTATACACAGGACTCATCCTCGCTTCTCAAAAATCTGAACTCTTTGACTTTATCATCAAAACAAAGATATCATCTGCGAAATGCTTGTTTCAATCCATATATGGATTTCTCAAGCTTAGACACTCTATTAGGGTACTCTGCACTGACAAAACCCTCTGGCTGACTCATGTAAACATCCTCAACCAACTTTCCATTAAGAAAAGTGGTTTTAACATCCATTTCCCATATTTCATAGTAATGAAATGTAGCTTTGGCTAGCATAACTCCATATAGATTTAATCTTTGCAACTGGTGAGAAGGTCTCATCATAGTCAACTCTCGGAGTTTGAGTAAAGCCTTTCGCAACCAGTCACGCCTTATATGTGTGTAGATTCCCATCCATGCCGGTCTTCTTCTTGAACATCCATTTTCACCTGACTGTCTTACAGCCCGATACATTATCAACCAAGTTCCAAACTTGATTGTCATACATGAACAGAATCTCGTTGTCCATAGACTCTTTCCATTTAGCAGACCCGGGGCCTGCCATGGCTTCCTTGTAGTTGTTAGGTTCATCCAAATTTATCAGTGTGCTATCACAGATAAATGTATCACCTTCAGCTGTTATATGAAAACGATATAACATAGGTGGAATACTAACTCTACTGGAAGCCTCGGAGCTACGGACATGTCAAATGGTTCAACCGGAGTTTCCTCCTCATGTTGAGTGCTAGTGTTTGAGGTTCTTTCATCACTTAACTCTTGAAGCTCTTCAAGGTCAATTTTCCTCCCACTGTCCTCTTGGCATATGATTTCTCTCTCTTGAAAGACTCGTCTCCTCGCAACGAAGACAACATTGTCACTCATTCTATAGAAGAGATATCCAAAGGACTTATACGGGTAGCCAATGAAAATAAATCGCTCACTCCGAGATTCGAGATTGTCGCGAGTTTCTTTTCTTACAAAACCCTCGCAACCCCAAACTCTGATATGATCTAATGTGGGAGCCTTCCAGGTCCACATCTCATGAGGTGTTTTGGAAACCTTTTTGGTAGGGACTAGATTAAGGATATGGGCGGCAGTCTCCAAGGCATACCCCCAAAATGAGATTGGTAATGAAGCTCGACTCAGCAAGGAACGAACCATGTCTAGCAAGGTCCTATTGCGCCTGTCAGCCACCATTAAGCTGTGGTGTCCTAGGTGGCGTCAATTGTGAAACAATTTCACATTACATAAGAGAGTCAAGGAACTCAATTCTAAGATACTCTCCTCCATGATCGGTTCGTAGCATCTTTATCTTCATGCCCAATTGATTCTCCATTTCTTGTTTAAACTCTTTAAACCTTTCAAAAGTTTCTGATTTATGCTTGATTAAGTAGATATAGCTATACGTACTCTAATCATTAGTAAAAGTCACATAGAAGTGGTTAGCATCCTTTGTGGCGGTTCTGAATGGTCCACAGACATCGGTGTGTATGAGGTCCAACAAACCTTCACCCCTTTCATAAGTACTAGTGCAGGGTGACTTGGTCATCTTTCCAAGTAAACAAGATTCACAAGTGTCATCCAACTTTAAGTTGACTGACTCCAAAACTCCATCTTTTTGAGTTGGGCTATGCACTTCTTCTTGACAAGTCCAACACAACAATGCCACAATCATGCCTTTTCTAAAGCATTAGACGAATCAATATTCAACACATTATTTCCTGAGTTATCTACAACATTCATAGTTTCATATACACCATTCCAAGGTAGTGGTTCAAAATAAAATACACCTTTATAATAAGCATAAGTTGCACCAAATTCATTATTAGACGAAAAGGTAAAACCTTGTTTGTACAAACTATGAAAGGAAATAATATTTCTCGCCATTTCGGCCGAGTAACAACAATTATTCAAATCTAAATTTAAACGATTTCTAAGAAATAAAGAATAAACTCCAATCTTGGTCACAGGTGACATTTTCCTATTTCCCATGATTATGTTTATCTTCCCATGCTCCACATCCCTACTTCTTTTTAGTCCCTACAAATCAGAACAAATGTGAAATCCATAACTTGTATCAAGGACCCAAGAATTAGCATGTGATAAGTTAATAGATTGAATAGTGTAAATACCTAGAAAGGAATGTTTGATCTTCCCATCCTTTATATCCTGCAAGTACTTGGGGCAACTTTGTTTCTAGTGCCCCTTTTCATGACAATGGAAGCAGTCAGCATCCTTTGGATTGGAAGAGGGATTAACGGAACCAACTTTCATCCCACTAGAAGTGGATCCATCAAGAAAATTTCCCTTGTGGCTCTTGGAAGGAGCCTTCCTCTTCTTTCCCTTTCCATGTCCTATTTCTAGAAAAGGAGTAGAAGTAGTAGGAGTAGACACAACCGACTTGCCCTTAAGGGTTGTTTATGCACTCCTTAAAAGCCCTTGAAACTTGCTACGAGTGACTGCCTCCTTGTTCATATGATAAGTCATACGAAACTGATCTTAACAAGAAGGTAAAAAGAGTGGAATTATATCTATGGCCAACTCTTCATCAAAATTGACATTCAATTTTAGCAAGCGGTCCACATATCTCTGCATCTTTTGCAAGTGGGCCATGATGGGTTCACCATCCTTCATTTTGGTTGTGATCATGGAGGCAATAATCTCATACCTCTCCTGCTGAGCACTTTGATGGTATCTTTCCATCAAATCATGATACATTTCATAGGGATATTAGTCCTCATAGGACTTCTACAACTCAGCAGTCATGGTTGCAATCATAAGACACGACACCTTTGTCGCATCCCTTTATTGAGTAGTGTGTTCAATGATTTGTTCAGGAGTAGCAGTGGTGACATCAATCTCCTTTAGCTCTTTATCAAGTACATATTCTTTGTTCTCATAACAAATAGCCATTATGATGTTTCAAAAATAGTCATTGAAATTCGAGCCATCAAAAATGACCCTCCCACATAGGTTTATGAAGGAGAAAGAGCCTGAAGGAATTGGTGTTGAAGCATTGTTTGGGGTAGACATCTGAAAAGGAAGAAGAACAATATTTAGATTAGATGAGAATCATTAATATTACACCCAATATGAAATATTAAGGCTAGTTTCCAACACAATATTCTACAATTGCGAAGAGGGATGTCGTAATCCAATTGTAAAATATTTGAAGGTAGGTAAATGACAATTTACCAATTTCCACCATAAAAAACGAAATAGATTATTAGGTTTTAATTGGTTTGAAATTCCTAGATCTTTGGGATTCATTAAACTTTTCAAAGGCATGTTTAAATATCGATTGTTCCCTTCAAGTTTGTAACAGGGATGCCGAGGATCACAAACAAGGTGTGAATAACCATGCAAATTAACATGGTACACCCAAGGTTACAAATCACCTAATAATTGTGTCGGTTAACCACACGTGCTCAATTGGTCTATGATTAACATCAAGCTACCATTTGCCACACATTGTCAGCCCCATATTAGTGTGTCAATTAACCAGACATACTCCACCAACGACATAACAAGGTGCAAAGTGTAATGCCATGGATTAGCACCATTTTCACATATTTTCCTAAAGTAACTGAGATTGGGAATTAAATAAAAGTTTAGTTACATTATATTTATCATTATACTTTTAATGAGGGAGAATTAGTGTCCTATCCTACCCATTTGGCTAACGACCCTCCACCAGTCAAGGAATCTATGGGTGAGAGTGGACACCCATTAAACCACCATTCTGTAGGCAGTAACCTTATACCCCCTTATAGACCGACTTCGTGAATGAGGCCTACTAACGGTAAGAGCGACGTGTCTTATACATATATATTATTAAACACATAATATTATAAAGTATAAGCGTTGAATTTTAACATTTAAAACAGTGACATCCCCAAAATCTCGGCCGGAAAAGACCGGTTTCATTTATGCTTTTTAAACATTTTTAGTGTAAATCCTTTTGATTTTAAAAGAGATGCGGAATTTGTTCCAAAAAAAATACGATAAAATAGATTTTTTTCAAAACATTTCATAAAGAAATATAATTTCATTTCATAATCAAAAATTGGGATGTCATGTTTCGATACAGACCATAAAGCATAAACGATAACATTACAAGTCATTTAACAAATATATATACATAAATACAGACTTGTAAACAAAACAACTTGATCATTCATCCATCTCATGCCCTCGCGCCAATACCTGCAATACAAATAAACTGAGTGGGTCAGGCTAGGGAGCCTGGTGAGCATATATGGTTTTCAATCCGCAATAAATAATTATATTTACTTTTACCAACCAACAATAACCCGATTACCCATCCCTGTTATCCTCACTTTACGTCCCTAAAACAACATCTATCTCAAGGGACCTAATCTTGCATTTTCATCGAGACGGACATTACTGCAAAGGGGTTTCCTCAACAGTAGATGTCCTAAAGGCAACCATGATAGGAATAGAGTACACCGGTGAACACATCGTTCACAACACCTACAGGTTATGAGCCTGCTAGCATTCCACAGGACTGTCTAGAAAAAGTATGTGGTCGTTATCCATACTCTGCTGGATAACTAGATCAACAACAACAACATCGAGGCCTCTCATCTGTTTGTCTCACATCAACTATCTACCCGTGTTCTACCCATCATATTAGTAGATAAGAATATATATTTTTCTACATAGTTTAAAACCTGTATAGCATTCTCATTAAATACATATTCCAAACAATAGATGAGACACATACACATAACATGTATTTCATAGAGAATAAATCACATCTATGAGATAAAAGAAAGTGAATATACGTTCAGACATATAACAACAAAATATACACACAACACGTATTTCATATAAAATACTTTATAATTATGCGTTAGAAGAAGGTAACTACACACTCACTTGATCAGAAGATGATTGGACAGCACTAGAACTTGTAGAAGTAGTATTATTCGGTAGATCTGGAAGATCATCACAAAAACCGGGCTTCTCGCGGGCAGAACTTCGGCTCGGGAATCTCACTTCTCGGGATCTTCGGGACTTCAGAACTTGCTTCGGGACTTGGGAATGATACCGGGGCTTTGGGATATAATTGGCACACAAACCAAGGTGAAAACTAGAGAGAAAGAAAGAAAGATGGCAAGGAAAATGGCTGATCTCGGTTTCTATTTATAGGGTGTTGGGTCTGGGATTACGCTGGGCGTAACTCTAAGTACGCTGGGTGTACTAAGCCTTACGTTGGGCATTCTCAACGTCACTGCATGTGTCACTTAGTGGCACTCGAGTATTTGTCAGACAACTTGCACTCATCCGAGTACGTTGGGCGTACTCAAATTACGCCCGGTGTAATTTGACTTGTCAAACTTCTAAATTGAGTAACTTTTGCATACGAGCTTCGTTTTTGACGTTCTTGATATCCATGCGTAGGTTAGACCATACTCTACAACTTTCATTTAGACTACGTCGTCTAATTTTGATTTTATTTTTATTATTTATTTTTAGTAGGTCGGGACAGAAAAACTTCGTTAGAAATTCATAACTCCTTCATTTGAACTCCGTTTTCGTCTGTCTTTTGATAGTTGCACTACCATCGACAAGATCTTCGATTCTCGTTTAGAAAGTTTCGGATAAAAGTTGCTCAATCTCGATTCGAACTTTTGGGTTGTCTACTATTAAGCTGAAACTTCAAAAAATCATAACTTCCTCATACGAAGTCATATTTAGGCGTTCTTTTTATGCACGCTCTCGGTTCAACATTATCTACATCTTTCATGTTGATCACTAAGGCTAAATATCACTCATTTGTAAATTCACTATTTATGTCACGCTGTGCCACACCAGTTTTGTCGCGAAACTTCGACAGGTCATAAGTTCTTCGTTATAACTCGGATTTCAGCATTCTTTATATTTTCGAAAACCTCGTCTCAACCACTACATCTTCGTGCATCGATATCGGCTTTATATGACATTTCATTTTTACACTTATTTTTATTCTTGATTAAATCAAATCACATAATTAAGCAGATAAGTATAAAACACATAATTCGCAAATAATACATTCTTATTATTTCAAATGGGTTACAAAGGTTAACCTTGATGATTACATTGCTAAAAATGGGAATCCCAGAAACACGGGCATTACAATTTTCCCCACCTTAGGATGGTTCCGTCCCCGGAATCACACATCAACAAACAAATGCGGATAGTGACTCATCATGTCACTCTCCGTTTCCCAAGTGAGATTTGGCCCATTCGCATGTTTCCAACAGACAAGCACTAACTCAACCATATTACGTCGCAATTTCTTAGTCTTTTGGTCAACGATTGCTTCTGGTTCTTCGATCAATCTCTTGTTTTCATCAATTCTTAACTCCGAAAGTGGAATCATACTGGGAACTTCTCCCGTGAAATTCCTTAAATAACACACATGGAAAGTGTTATGAATTCCATTCAGTTCTTATGGTAGTTCGAGCTTGTAAGCTTGGTTCCCAATCCTCAGAAGAACTTTAAACGGTCTAATAAACCTTGGATTAATTTTCCCCTTTTACCAAATCTTATAAGTCCCTTCCACGGCGAGACTTTAAGCAAAACTGAATCTCCAACTTCAAAAGTCATTGGTCTTCACATGTTGTCAGCGTAGTTCTTTTGACGATCCTGAGCGGCTAACATTCTTTCCCTAATTATCTTCAACTTTTCAGCAGTTTGATGGACTGTCTCTAGTCCCATAAACTGCTTTTCCCCAGCCTCAAGCCAACAAGACGGTGTACGACACTTCTGTTGGATGAGTGTCTAAGTCCATAACTATTTTGGTATGTACTTGACCTGATGGTGCATGGTCCTTTTGGGTTGCCTTCACCAAAGCAACTTGATTGGAGAAATATATAGAGAGAGAGGATAATATGATTTGTTAATATGTTATAAGAATAATATATTAAAGGAGAAATCATATTTGTTTAATTAATATTGGTCAATAATTAATTAAGAATTAATTTTGTGATCAAATGTAATTAATTAAACTAGAGGGGCTGATTTGTAATTATGTGATAGTTACAAAATAAGGTAAGGATTATCTTATAAAGATGGTGGACGAATTTAAGGTTGGAAAGCCTTAGAATTCGAGTATGATAAGGATTCAAGGATTATCTTATTGGTTGCTTAATGGATAATCAACTAGATAAGGATAATGACTGAAGCCCTATCTCTACACCTATATAAACAACCCCAAGGTCATGAATTCGTGGATCCCTTCCCAAGAGGTCCTAAGGACGAATTCTTACCTCCCTCCTCTCTCTTTATACCTTCTCCACTTGCTTATGGTGTTTGTAAGCCATTAGAGGAGTGACACTTGTGACTCTCAGCTTTCCAAGGTCAATTCAAGGAGGAATTGGATTGTTATTGCTATATAACAATCAAGGTATGTTCTTAAACCTATTTACATGTGAATTCTGATTTCCATATGCTAGAATTAGGGTTTATAGTCTTGGATTCAAAGCATGTACAATAGAGAAACCTAGATCCAAGCTTTAGGGTTTGTATGAGCACATAGGATGTCTTATGACCAAAACCCATCAGTGGTATCAGAGCCATGATTGGTTTCTATTTTATTGATGCTTGATGTAACTAAAAATCGTGTTTTGGCCTCACTGTTCGACCTGACTCGGCGAGTCACTCTTGGACTCGGCGAGTCAGCCCTACTCGGCGAGTTCCAGAGGGTGACTCGGCGAGTCGGTGCGTCAGATAGTGCTTATCTCGGGATTTCTTGCTGTTTTTGCATTGGGATAATTACCTTATCATGTTAGATTAATATTAATCCGATTATATGATATATTTGACTATATTTTTAATCTAATTGAAGATATTTATCAATTAATAAGATAATTGTTTCCTTATAAGATAATTGATTAATTATTTTAATTAAATTGATAAATTGTTTTGCAATAAATCATTAAATAAATCAAATATGGATAATTATGTGATTAAATGTTAATTTGAATTATTTGTTATTTGATCCTTGTTGTTATGAAAAGTTTCATATTTTGCCCTTTAGGTTTTATAGTTTAAATTTGAACACAATAGTTTTGTAGTTTTGAAATTTAAATAGTTGAAACCCTAATGTGTTGAAATGGTTCAAAATTTGCCCTCAAGTTTTGGAATTTAAATGTTGATTAAAAGTTTAATTAGGAAAGTTAAATTCTAAAACCCTAGTATAGTTTTGAAAAGGTTCAAATCACATCCTTATGGTTTTATTAATTAATTAAGGTGTATAATTAAAAGAGGTTTAATAAATCCATAAAAGTTTAGGTTTATAATTTAATTGAATTAAAAGTGTAATTGTTAAAGTTAACCACATAGTATTTTAAAAGTTATAAAATACACCCTATACTATATATAACATTAAAAGTCTAACATTATATATATGTATAACTAAAAGTCAGTCTTACCGTTAGTAGGCCTCATTCACGAAGCTGGTCTATAAGGGGTGTTTAAGGAAATTGCCTATAAAATGGCGATTAAATGGGTATCCACTCTTACCCACCGCACTCTTGACTAGTGGAGGGTCGTTAGCCGAACGGATAGGATAGGACGAAACCTTCCATTATAAGTATAATGAATTATCAAAGTAACTAAATGTTTTTATAAAATTCCCAATCTTAGTTACTTAGGCAAAAGTGAATTGATGCAATTCCATGAAATTACACTTTGTGCCCTTGCGAAGACGTTAGTGGAGCGTGTGTGGTTAACCGGCACACTAAATGGGTCTAAGCAAAGGTAGCAAAGGGTGACTCAATGTTTGTCATAGTTTGGTGGAGCGTGTGTGGTTTACCGGCACATCGAATAGGTGACTGTAACATGTGAGGGCACCATGTAAGTTTGCATGGTTATTCACACCCGCTTTGTGATCCTCGGCATCCCAGTCACAAACAAGAGGGGCATATCGAGATTTAAACATGCCATTGAAAGTTCAATGAATCTCAAAGGATCTAGGAGTTTTCATAGATTTAAAACTTAAATAATTTTCGTTTTTTCATGGTGGAAATTAGTGAATCGTCATTCACTTACCTTCAAATGTTCTGCAATTTGGGTTACGGCATCCCTCTCCCGAGTTGTAGAATATTGTGTTGGGTCCTAGCCTTGGAATTTCATTTGGGTGATTTACCAAGGACTCAATCAATCAACTAACTTGAATTCGTTTTCTCCCGTTTTGTAGATGTCAAAGTTTGACAACTATGGTCTTCTCAAATCCCGTGGAACAAGCATTCCACATGAAGATGATATTCCACGATTCGATTGAGGAACAAGAGATCATACTTCACTTCCTCCTCCTCCTCCAATTATTCTCCCTAACCCACAAGATTGTAAAATTGAAAGGTTCAATATCACTCAAGCCCTTTTGGCAAGTAAACATAAAGAAGGAAAGTCGGTGTGTGCACACGTCCTAGGGATGAAGTCGCGCATTGATAGACTAAGAATGATGGGATCCGTTGTTAGTGAAGAGATGGCTGTTGATTGGGTTCTTCAGTCACTTCCCAACTCATATAGTGAGTTCGTAAGAGAGTACTATATGACGAACCACAACGTGACCCTTATAGATCTCACCTATATGCTTATTGCTGCCGAATCAGCAATGGTTTGGCGCAATAGAAAAGCAAAGTTGATTGGTGAATCTGCTTTCAAGACCTCTATGGATATAGACAATGGAAATGAAAGACATGCAATGATCGAAAAGTTTGATCATAAGAGAAAGGCGATGTCTGAAGTAGTTCCATGTGTTGTTCCAAAAGAGTCAATTTGCTTTTATTGCCAAGAGAAGGGGCATTGGAGACGAAGTTGCCCTAATTACCTAAGAGATCTAAGAGATGGGAGAGTCAAAGGTATGACTGCGCTTTAGGTAAAATCCACTATCTAACTCCATTAAGTTCCTACTCATTGATTCTTAATACATGATGTAATAAGATTACATTTGAGTGTTTTGTAGGGTCGGTGAAAAGAAAGGAAGCTTGATAAGAGAGCAAGATGAATCTAATCACAAGAGATGGATCTCGATCGCATGGACTTGAAGATTAGATTTTGAGCTTAGAAAGTTATGATAGAGTTGTTAGAAATTTTCTTTTGTACATAGTTTTTAATGGATTTTGCATTGTAAGGACAAATTTTTTCCGCTGCTTTTATAAATAAAATAAATTTTGTTTGACTTATTTATTTGTTTATTTCCTTACAATGAGATCGTTATGAAAATTGATGTTCGAATATTTCTACAACGAATGGATATGATTCTTAGTTATGTTATTTATGGAAATGTCAAGAATTTACCAAATAGGGAGAGTTTCTCATCGCCCAAAGTTTCAATTGGACAGAAATTTGGAATCATGCAACTTGGTTGCACGATGAATGAGAAATTTCATATTTGGAAATTAGACAAACTCATTGACAAAGTGTCAAGTGAAGGACTAGGAGATCGAGTACACAAAGTTGTGTGTTGATCAAGTTCACCATAAGAGTAACAAAGATATTTGTCATGATTTACTAAAAGGCTTAGTAAATATGATTATACTTACAAGATTAAGTGCAATTCTAAATTGATTAAAGGGTTTAGATCAATAGTAGAACGAATAAGAAGAATCATATAGGCAGAAAGATAAAAGTTTCTTCCTTCTAAGAAGATGGGAGAGTACCTTTTATGCTTTATGATAGGTCTTAATGATTAAGAACCATATCTCAATTGATCCTCTAAGTGAGTCTTAGTACAATTGTATGTCTTAGAAGAGGAATCAAGAATTGAAGAAATGGTTAAATCAATAAGTCAATCATACTTCGTTCCAATAACAAATCTTAAAGTTAAGATTGTGACATTGAGTGAAAGGTATTAAGAAGGTTTGTAACTTTCATTAAATATGGAAAGTTGTGATGTCTTGGATAAGACAAAGACCAACTAGGACCAATTTATGAAGTGTTTTGATAAAAGCTACACTAACTCTTGAATATTTGTTTGTCAAGAAATGTTTTGACAAGAGAATCGTATATGTCAAGGAGTCAGTGGGAGTCTTTATAGTCTTGAAAGGTTTCAAGAACAAATCAAATAAACCTTATCAATCATCACTAGCACACGAGTTGAGGTTTACAACCTATCGTGTTGACATTATTTTGATTATGTGCCAATCCAATCGAGTTAATTATGCATGTGAGTTCTATGAGTACTCATTTTGAACGCATAAAAGGCAAAGCACCTTAATCAATGAAAGGTACATTGATAGGAAAGGGTGAGCTACTTAACTACTTGGAAGACATGGTGGGCAGAGGTGCTACCATGAGGCAAGTAATCAAGATTAAGAAAGTTCGATCCATAAGAGTTTGAATTTGTCGTAAACGTTGGTTTTGACAAATTCACATGGATAGGAACATTTACACCGTTTAAAATCTAAGTGTCATAAGATTTCCTCCTTCATGAAAATGATTGTGAGGAAATGCTTTCACTAAGAAAGATTTTAAGAAGATAGTGAAATTGCATTCTCGAATTCAATTATGGTTACGGCATCCCTTTCCATAATTTGAATTGTGAGGTTTGGCAATTAGTCTTAATTGTTTAGACACACATATGAACTATCGAAGGCAAAGGTGTATAAAGAATCCTTGATAAAAGATTATCAAAGCACTAAGTATTAGAAACATGAACTTAAGAAATTCAATAAGCATTGTTTTCTGAAAGTTAAGATGTTTATGAATACATGTCGAAGCTAGTGGGAGCATAAGTGTTATGTTTTATAATAATCATCAAGATAGTGGGAGCATAAAAGTTATGATTGTATGATTATTAAGGAAAGTATTGCAAGGTTAGCAATATTAATTATAGAAAACATGAGTCATACTTTGCAAAGTCGCAATAGTTGAAAAGTTGTTTTGCTATAATTAAGGGAGAGAATATTATGCTTCATTTCAAATCTAAAGGTTTAGGTTGAGAAATGTTAATAAATTTAGTCAAAGGTACATAGTGTGTTCTTAAAATTTCGATTATGATTACGGCATCCCTTTTCACACTTCGAATTTTGAGAACATAGCAAATAAAACATTATGCGTCGTGTCCCATGCGCTTCGGGTATAGGATCGATTGCAAATGCTTTAATGTTTGACCATTCTAAAATTTTCCAAATGTCGAGCACATTTAGAGGGAAAAAGGACTAGAATCGGTTTAGACTAAAATAATTAAACAACTATCAAAGGACAATCCAAGTTCGACGAGGATTGGTCGCTTGTGAGTAGTTGGAAGTATAGTATTGGAAAATATGGAAATGTTTCCATATTGGATGGACCACATCGACATCATTACGAATATATAAGATTCTATTAAGAATGAGTTGTCATATGGAACATATGGAAGTGTGTCCATACTGGGGAATTGAATATTGAGAAATCTATGACTAGATTAGAAACTTCTATGCAAAAGGATGTTCAAAGAAAGTACTTTGAGTGAGAGACATCACATCTATGGAATTGTCTTGTAACAATCTCCGATAGAAGACTTTGTAATATCATTGGCAATAGTCTTTGTGACTTTGGTGCAGTGACATTACGAAAGGATAGTTGCATAGAATGTTAGAATCTAGCATGTTCTATAAGAAGCAAGAATTTGATATTCTTTCACTTATGAAAAGGATTTGGAGTTGTGAAATGAGAAGGATTGGAAATGTGTTCAATGTGATCTATTTCACAAAGTAAGAACCATAGGTAAACATTGTGTGCATGCTAGGAGCATGAGACAATCGTTACAATTCAAGTAAGAAGTTGATTCACCGAAACGACAAATAATGAGTAATCGATATGGTGATAAATAAAAGGTGTTTTATTTATACTCAAAGGTTTGAGGCCATATGGGATTAGTATTATTCTTGTGTTTCACATTTGCATGTTTTGAGTTCCAGAATAATTGAGTTTATTAAGAATAATCGAATTATTCAAACAGGCCACAGTCGTTCATATGTTGGAAGTAGATATGAATAAAGACTGTCGTGAATTGGTGTGTGGAATGTCTAGAAAAGTATTAGACATAAGCAAATGTTTGCTGCAACGTTCATGAGTGCTTATGAATGTGATTTGAGCATTGGATTAGACCCACGCTCACTTGGATCACTCCATGGATTGTATCACGAGTGATTGGTGAGACGATAACATCTTATATTCTTGAAACCGAGATGTGTGAGTTGTATCTTGCAAATCGGTTACACATTGATAATATGTAAACGCACCAGTAACTTGGTGTTATAAAACATATTGTTGTGTGTGATTCGGTGCGTAAGTACAAGCAAGCATTGTATCAAAGTTTATCCGTTCCTTTTATTAAAAATAGGATAAAAGCGATATCTTTGGGCCCCTCGATGGTTTAGTGATGACAAACGTAAATGCTCGGCCGGGCTAGGGCTAATTTGATTTGTTCAATTAGTCAGTCGTCATAAATCGGAAATCGAGATATAGTACAAAGAGAATGATTTGAAATCATATCTCATATGATATCTAGAATGGAGGAATATATGATCCCTTATCTAAGGACACGCGTATCTGATATGATCAGAGTTGACAGCGGCTTTGGAAAGCTACGATTGTAGATCGGGATCCGAAGTCATACGCAGAATAGTTATTAGACTTATCCAAGTGGGAGACTGTTGGATTAGTGTCTAAGTCCATAACTATTTTGGTATGTACTTGACCCGATGGTGCATGGTCCTTTTGGGTTGCCTTCACCAAAGCAACTTGATTGGAGAAATATATAGAGAGAGAGGATAATATGATTTGTTAATATGTTATAAGAATAATATATTAAAGGAGAAATCATATTTGTTTAATTAATGTTGGTCAATAATTAATTAAGAATTAATTTTGTGATCAAATGTAATTAATTAAACTAGAGGGGCTGATTTGTAATTATGTGATAGTTACAAAATAAGGTAAGGATTATCTTATAAGGATGGTGGACGAATTTAAGGTTGGAAAGCCTTAGAATTCGAGTATGATAAGGATTCAAGGATTATCTTATTGGTTGCTTAATGGATAATCAACTAGATAAGGATAATGACTGAAGCCCTATCTCTACACCTATATAAACAACCCCAAGGTCATGAATTCGTGGATCCCTTCCCAAGAGGTCCTAAGGACGAATTCTAACCTCCCTCCTCTCTCTTTATACCTTCTCCACTTGCTTATGGTGTTTGTAAGCCATTAGAGGAGTGACACTTGTGACTCTCAGCTTTCCAAGGTCAATTCAAGGAGGAATTTGATTGTTATTGCTATATAACAATCAAGGTATGTTCTTAAACCTATTTACATGTGAATTCTGATTTCCATATGCTAGAATTAGGGTTTATAGTCTTGGATTCAAAGCATGTACAATAGAGAAACCTAGATCCAAGCTTTAGGGTTTGTATGAGCACATAAGATGTCTTATGACCAAAACCCATCAACTTCTTCCTGTACAAAGCTTGATAAGGTGCCATCTTAATGCTCGAGTGGAAACTATTATTGTAGGAAATTCTACCAAAGGTAAATGTTCATCCCAACTACCTTGGAATTCCAAGGTACATGCTCTCAGCATATCTTCAAGTGTTTGTATCGTCCGTTCACTCTGACCATCAGTATGTGGATGGAAAGTTGTACTCAAACACAACTTGGTACCCAATTCCTATTTTAGACTTTTCCAAAATCGTGAGGTGAAACGGCTGTCACGATCTGAGAGAATCGTTAACGGAACACCTTGAGGTCTCACAATTTCCTTCACATAAGAATTCGCAAGCCTTTCCGTAGACCATTTCTTCTTGGCTGCTATGAAATGCGCAGTCTTAGTGAATCGATCAACGATCACCCAAATCATGTCGTGACCACTTTTTGTTCTGGGCAGTTTAGTGACAAAATTCATAGCAATGTCTTCTCACTTACCCATAGGCACAGGCAATGGTTCTAAACTCCCGTATGGTTTCTGATGTTGTGTCTTTACTCTCGCACAAGTCACACACTCGACCACATACTTTGCAACATCAAGCTTCATCATTGGCCACCAGTAGTAAGGTTTTAGGTCCGTATACATTTTAGTGATACCGAGATGAATCGAGTACATGGTCTTATGAGCTTCTTCCATCAAAAGATCTCTGACTCCTCCTGTATTAGGTATCCAATCCGATCTTGGAACACGATCAGTCCATGACTGTTTATACCGAACACCAACGTTTTGCCCAAACATTCTTCTTTTCGATCATTCTTCACAAAAGCTTCCTCTTGAGCTTTCTTTATACTCTCCATAATTGTCGAGACAAATTCTATTTTCAACGCTCTTGGCCTTTTTCTTTCAAGATTGACTTTCCGACTGAGAGCATCAGCAACAACATTAGCCTTACCGGGGTGGTAAAGTATCTCGCATCGTAGTCCTTAAGTAACTCTAGCCAGTGTCATTGCCTCATATTCAATTCCTTCTAACCAAAGAGATATTGGAGACTCTTATGATCAGTGAAAAGTTTGCACTTCGTTCCATAGAGGTAATGCCTCCATATTTTTAGAGCGAAAACTACCGCTACCAACTCCAAATCATGATTCGGGTAGTTCTTTTCATGCTCTTTCAACTGTCGAGATGCATATGCGATCACCTTTTCCCTTTGGGTCAAAACACAACCCCATCCAACCCCAGACGCATCGCTATAAACAGCGAAGTCTTCAACTCCATCGGGCAGAGAAAGTATCGGTGCCTCGCATAGTTTCTTCTTTAGCTTCTCGAATGCTTCTTTATGCTTATCATTCCAAGCATAAGCAGCTCCTTTGTGGGTCAAAGTTGTCAATGGACTAGCGATCGAAGAAAAGCCTTGGATAAACCTTTAGTAGTATCCAGCTAATCCTAAAAAATTTCGGATCTCCGTGGGACTTTTCGGTTGTTCCCACTTCATTACAGCTTCAATCTTTACTGGATCAACCATTATACCTTCTTGGTTGACCACGTGACCCAAGAATTGGACTTCTCGAATCCAAAAATCACATTTGGAGAACTTAGCATATAGCTTCTCCTTCTTCAAGACTTCTAACACTTCTTGCAAGTGTCTACCATGCTCCTCTTGGCTTTTCGAATAAATCAGAATGTCATCTATGAACACTATCATATATTTATCAAGGAACGGATTACAAACCCTATTCATTAAATCCATTAGTGTTGTTGGAGCATTGGTTGGTCCAAACGACATAACCAAAAACTCGTAGTGTCCATATCGTGTTCTGAATGTAGTCTTCTCTATATCCTGCTCTCTTACTTTCAGCTGATGATATCCTGACCTTAGGTCGATCTTTAAAAAATAACTTAAACCTTGTAGTTGATCGAATAGGTCATCAATCCTTGGCAACGGATATATATATTCTTTATTGTTGCCTTGTTCAGCTCTCTGTAGTCGATGCACATTCTCATACTTCCATCTTTCTTCTTCACGAATAACACTAGAGCTCCCCAGGGCGATGAACTAGGTCTAATGAAACCTTTCTCCAATAACTCCTGAAGTTGCATCATTAGCTCCTTTATCTCTGTCGGTGCTAATCGAGAAGGTGCTTTTGTAATAGGTGTCATCCCTGGTAACAAGTCTATTCTAAACTCCACTTATCTATCAGGTGGTAATCCGGGAAGATCTTCGGGAAATACTTCCGGATAATCACACACGATAGGAATGCTCTGCATCTCCTTTTTCTCCTTATTTGTATCAATCACAAATGCCAAATATGATGTACATTCTTTGGCCAAACACTTTCTGGCTTTCATTAGAGAAATGATCCCAGAACTTACTCTACATTTGTCCCCATACACCATAAATGACTCTTTCCTCGGCGGGTTTACCTTGACTATCTTCTTTCTACACAATATCTCGGCGTCATTGGCACTAAACCAATCCATTCCCAAAACGATGTCGAAACCATTCAGTTCTATAGGCAATAATTCCTTGTCGAACTTATTCCCATTTAAGTCAATTAAGATGTTTTTTATACGATAGCTAACAGGTACAAACTTGCCACTAGCAACTTCGACTAATAAAGCATTATCTAGTCTATCGACAGGTAAAGCTAGTTTTCTACCAAATTCATGCGAAATAAAGTAGTAGTTGGCTCTAGAATCAAATAAAATTTGGGCAGGCAATTTGTTTACGAGATAGGTACCTAAAGCGACATCAGCTTTATCCCTCGTAGCTTCCAATGTCATTCGAAAGGCTCTTGCCTTCTTCTTTGGTGGAATGTTGGGCTTGGTTGCGTCCTTCTTCTTCGGACATTCTCTCGAGATGTGTCCCTCCTCACCACACCCGTAACAAACATTCTTGGTGAGGGTGCATTCGTTAGCATAATGCCCTGGGTTTCCACATTTAAAGCATGTGACCACTTCCCCGTTACATTTCCCATGATGCTTCTTCTTACACTTGTCGCACCATTTCGCCTCTAGCTTTTCTCCACTTTCTCTCGAACCAGATTTCGAGAATTTACTTTTCTTGTTGGACCCTGAAGATTCCTCGAACTTCCTCTTTTCACCACCCTCAACTTTGTTGGCGGTTCTCCCCTTAATCATATTCTCAACAGAATTGGCAGCCCATATAGCTGCCTTAAGAATATGTGCCTAACGCACTGGCACCTCGTACTCCCATGGGAGTCCCTTCGCATACCGATCCACCTTTGTTAGCTCATCCGGGACGATGCACAAGGCAAACTCCATTTTTTCCGTGAAGGCGTTTGTGTATTCGTCGACTGACATGCTGCCTTTTGTCAACGTCAGAAACTTGTTTTCCAATTCTAGTAGATTTTGGGCTGAGCAGAACTTGCGTTTAAACTGCACCAAGACTTATTCCAAGTCAATTGCAGTGGTTCATTAGGGATAAGGGTCTTCCGCAGAGTGTTCCACCAACGAACAGCTCCACTCCTGAATTGACGTACTACGAACATGGTCTGCAACTTGCCTCTACAACTACAAGTCATGAAGGCCAACTCCATTTCGACGATCCAATCCATTACCTCGATCAGGTCCTCCTTTCCAGTAAAAGTTGATGGATTGCAAGTTAAAAAGTCCTTGTACATCACCCCAATCCATCTTGATTATTGTGTCTATTAACAGGTGGGTTCTCTTGACCAATTATCCCACTGAGGTTTTCTGCTTCAGACTGCCCTCCATTTACTTCGGGCTCTTCAATTCGAATTTATGATTCTTCGCGATTCTGCCTAATCAGACGTCTGGTTTCATCCATCTGACGATCCAAAATTGTCTGAATCATCACTTGAACTCCTACCAATGTCATTGGCTTTGGTGCTGCTGCTGCAACAGCTACTTGCTCTATTACAGGTATTTGATTCCTATTTCCGTCAGCATTTCCCACTCTACTCCTCGTGCTCACCATTTTTGATCTATACATCGAATATGGTGAAATTAGATCCTTATTCACGATAGATATTCAACTCATCCTTATCACTCTGAAACGTTTACATGTTAGTTTTAATATCGTAACCATACGCTTAGAATCCTATACACATAAGGTTTCCAGATCCAGTCGGCAACAGACCATAGATCCGAACAAATAATATCATATATGACAAAATATAACATTTAGCACATAAAAGCATTTTAGGCAATTTTCCTACAATATACTGGTGGCCGTTGTCTATAATATCACAGACACTCGTCTCACAATCTTCACTTAGCATTCTACGTTTAAGTCTACAAATCCTAAAAATTCCTAGTTCACTTAAACTAATGCTCTGATACCAACTGCGACATTCCCAAAATCTCGGCCAGAAAAGACCGGTTTTATTTATGCTTTTTCAACATTTTCAGAGTAAATCCTATTGATTTTAAAACAGATGCGGAATTTGTTCTCAAAAACAAAACATGATTAAATAGATTTTTATCAAAACATTTCATAAAGAAATATAATTTCATTTCATAATAAAAAATTGGGATGTCATGTTCCGATACAGACCATAAAGCATAAACGATAACATTACAAGTCATTCAACAAATATATACATATACAGACTTGTAAACAAAACAACTTGATGATTCATCCATCTCATGCCCTCGTGTCACTACCTGTAATACAAATAAACTGAGTGGGTAAGGCTTGCGAGCCTGGTGACCATATAGGGTTTTCAACCCGTAATAAATAACTATATTTACTTTTACCAACCAACAACAACCCGATTACCCATTCCCGTTATCCTCACTTTACGTCCCTAAAATAACATCTATCTCAAGGGACCTAATCTAGGATTTTCATCGGGACGGACATTACTGCAAAGGGGTTTCCTCAACAGTAGATGTCCTAAAGGCAACCATGCGGGGGATAGAGTACACCGGTGAAAACATCGTTCACAACACCTACAGGTTATGAGCCTGCTAGCGTTCCACAGGACTGTCTAGAAAGAGTCTGTGGTCGTTATCCATACTCTGCTGGATAACTAGATTAATAACAACAACATCGAGGCCTCCCATATGTTTGTCCCACATCAACCATCTACCCGTGTTCTGCCCATCATACTAGTAGATAAAAATATATATTTTTATACATAGTTTAAAACCTGTATAGCATTCTCATTAAATACATATTCCAAACAACAGATGAGACACATACGCATAACATGTATTTCATAGAGAATAAATCATATCTATGATATAGAAGAAAGTGAATATACGTTAACACATATAACAACAAAATATACACATAGTACGCTCAGCGTAATTTGACTCGTCAAACTTATAAATTGCGTAACTTTCGCATACGAGCTCCGTTTTCGACGTTCTTTATATCCACGCGTAGGTCAGACCATACTCTACAACTTTTGTTTAGACTTCATCGGCTAATTTTGACTTTACTTTTATTATTTATTTTTAGTAGGCCGGGACAAAAAAAACTTCGTTCGAAATTCATAACTCCTTCATCTGAAACTTGCTCAATCTTAATTCGAAATTTTGGGTTGTCTACTGCTAAGCTGAAACTTCGAAAAAGCATAACTTTCTCATTCGAAGTTAGATTTAGGCGTTCTTTTTATGCACGCTCTAGGTTCAACATTATCTACATCTTTCGTGTTGATCACCAAGGATAAATATCACTACTTCGTAAATTCACTATTTACGTCACACTGTGCAACACTGGTTTTTCGCGAAACATCGACAGGTCATAATTTCTTCGTTATAACTCGGATTTCAGCATTCTTTATATTTTCGGAAACCTCGTCTCAACCACTACATCTTCGTGCATCGATATTGGGTTTATATGACATTTCATTTTTGCGCTTATTTTTATTCTTGATTAAATCAAATCACATAATTAAGCAGATAAGTATAAAACACATAATTCACAAATAATACATTCTTATTATTTCAAATGGGTTACAAAGGTTAACCTAGACTATTACATTGCTAAAAATGGCAAGCTCAGAAACACGGGCATTACAAAAACTCTAGGGTTTGGAATTAAAGTTTCATTTATTGAGACTTTGCAAATTCAATAACTTGCGGGCATGTTTTGAAACTTGTCAAAACTCTTCACATTCATAACCTATGAGTTTAATTTGATTTTAATGATGAGACCTTTTATTTTCCATAACTGAAGGAAAAGTTATGAAGGTCATTAAGCATCAATTAGATCATTTTTCAAACAACTAAATTATCATATAATTCTTGATCTAACTAAACTCATATACAAGGAAATTCTATATCAACAATTTTAAACAATTTTGTTTATCATATAAAACAACAACTATTTTAAAATTTTGATAATTATCTTTCTATTGGATGAGTATGATCACTACCATATCTAAAAATACATATTTTTCTGATTCAAAATAGTTTGGGGTAATGATCATATCCAATTTAGGCCAAAAACACGTATTTATGCACTCTGACCAGCGAACTCTGCGAGTCCATGAACTAGACTCATCGACTAGCTTCATTTCTGCATCGACTCGTCGATTTCCCTAGTGGATTCGACAAGTTCATTAGTCAGAATGCAGGAAACTCAATTTTTTCAACTTTAAAAAGAAGCAAGCATCAAATATCATAGAAAACAATCCTAGGGTCTGATACCACTGTCGGGTTTTGTGCACTATAACACTTCCTAAGTGCACATGCAACCCTAAATGCTTTGGATCCATGTTTTCTCTTAATATACATGCATTTTCTTTTTCCAAAGCATTCACCCTAACTAGCATATAATTGAAGCTATATATATTTAAAACATAGTTAGGATAAATACCTCTTGAGTAAGGTAGAGTTCTTGACCTTTGGAAACTTGAGCACCTCACGTGTGATGCCTTTAATGGTTCACAAACACCAATATGAAAAGGAGGTTCTACGAAAATAAGTTACTTGTCTCTCTTGAAGGTGCAACCGATTTTGGTGCATGGAGGGGGCTATTTATAGTTGTGGCAAGTGCTAGAGTTACACTTCGTAAACCCTAATGATCCATGACTTTCCATATTCCTGTGATCCATCGGTTTAACCTCCATGGACTATCCGTGGGTTATATTATTGGTTTAGCCCACTTACATAATCATGGATCACTAAGCCCATACTATAAGTATTATTGATTTACATAATCAATCCCTCCATATTTAATTAGTCTATTTTGACCACAAAATTAATTCCAAATTAATTCTTGGGCAATACTAATTAAATAACCATATTAATATATTGTACTTATAATATATTAATAAATCATAAATAACCTTACTCTCATAAAACCATCCTATCAAATTGCACTGTTGAAGGCAACCCAAAAGGACAATGCTACTATCGGGTCAAGTACACACCAGATAGTTATGGGCTTTAGACACCAAATCTAACATAAAGATCTTATCTTGTCAACTTCTCTTATGGATCTTGTTTTGGACTTGTTTTTGGAAATATTGGTCCCCTTGGTTGGTCTTGATGGATTACAGTCGTTGTAGAAGCTAAATTTTGTAGATATGGATGTTTGGAGGGTTCCTTAAGCCTAAAGGTGAAAACTTTAGGGTCTCATGCATGCATTAAGTCATTCATTAAGCTCTTTTGAACTGTAAGAGGCTCATTCAGCCATGCATGCATGTAAATTGGGCAACTTTATGTGATAAACCACCTCAAGGAAGTGAGATCTAAGTTTTGGAGTGAAGTTTTAACCATTTAAGAGCTGAATGAGAAAGTTGGCCAAACTAGTCGAGTACGCTGGGCATACAAGCTGGTATGCACAACGTACAAGCCCTAAAGCGAGTACGCTTAGCGTACAGGCTGAGTACGCCCCATATACCCAGTAGTGGTATTTGGTGTTATGGACTTCTTGATAGTGGGCCATTATTGTCTTGGGCCATGTTGGGCCATCATAATCCTGTTGTTGGGCTGATAGTATTTTAGTACACTTTTAGCTAAAATCCCATGAAAGAGATTTGGGCCCAATTTAGAAAAGTGGGCCATAATTGGGCTTGGAATGATTATTTTGGAACTTTGTGCCTTTAGACAAATTAGATTGGGCCTAGGCTTTGGGTCATGTTGGGTAAAGGGGTAAAAAGGTCTTTTACCCTAGGCTAGATACTTAGTGTGAGTCATGATCCAATTAATAATTGGATAATCTTCTGTGATTATAGTGCATGGATTTTTAGCAGTCCAATAGCCAGAGATTTATCCATGACATTTAGTAGTGCGAGGTAAGTTTCCTCACCATGTTGGTGGGTCTAAGGCACCAATGCTAGCCCACAATCATTGTTGCTAGGATACTAGATGTTTGTATGACTCTTGTATTCGTATGTGCTTATATGATTTATATCTTGGGCAAGGCCCGTTATGCGAGTTTCGGCGGGGCTCGCTATACTCAGCGGGTGGGGCCCGATATGCGAGTGTGAGCGGGGCACATTATACTCCTTGGGCGGGCCCGTTATACGAGTGTAGGAAGGTCCCGATACTTTCATTGGGTGGGCCCATTATGTGTTTATTTATGTTTGGTATGTGGTATGTTAGGGAGCTCACTAAGCTTTGTGCTTACAGTTTTTAGTTTATGTTTCAGGTACATCTAGTTCCAAAGGGAAGAGCTCAGGATGATTATCGTACACACACCACTTGTTTCCGCATGTTTGTCATTTACTCTTATTTTGATAAAGTATTGACACATTTGATAAACTTCGTTTTATAACAATGTTTTGGGTTCTTGTTTTATTAATCTAAAAATGAAATAATTTCGGGTCTTACTTTTGGGACGTTTCAACATCCATGAATGTTAGTATCTCATGACCTATCGTGGCATCTATCATAGAGTCTATGTGTTGCAAAGGGAAAGGATCCTTAGGGCAAGCCTTATTGAGATCCGTGTAATCCGTACATACTCTCCATTTTGCGTTCTTATTTTGTACCACCACCATATTGGATAGTAATCTTGGGAACTTTACCTCTTTAATCATTCCTGTCGTGAGAAGTTTTTTTAACTTCTTCTTGAATGATTTGGTTCCTTTCGGGTGTGGATTTCCTTCTTTTGTGATGTACAGGCCTAGAATACGGATCTATATTGAGTTTATGAGTTATAATTTCTTTATTTATCTCTGTCATATCATCGTGTTTTCATGTAAAGGTTTTGTTTCTGTCTTCTAAGAACTTTAGTAAGTCTTTTTCAATTTGTTTTGGTATCGAGGATCATATGAGAACTTTGGCTTCAAGATCCTCAATGTTTCAGGGCACTTCTTTTATATCTTGTTCTCTTGCTTCTAGCACATCTCATGCCCTTTGCTTTAAATTCTATTCTTGTGGTGATGACATTGAAGACTTCATTGAGGTCTTATAGCACTCTTTAGATTCTTGTTGATCACCAACGGTCTTCACTATTCCCCATGTGGTAGGTATCTTGATACATTGATGGTATGTCAATGGAACTGCTTTCATGTCATGGATCTAGGGCCAACCTAATATGATCTTATTGGAAGATAAAGCAGCAGTAGCACAAAAGTGTTGCATAGAATTTACCACTTTGATGTAAATAGGTTGCTTGATTTCTCCAATCGTGTGCTTCATTCACCGATGAATCCTTTTAATACCGAGGATATTTTAATTATTTTGGATTTTCGGATGTTTATCCTGGTTAGAGCATCTAAGTCATGATGTTTACTGAGGATCCTCTGTCTACCAGGATCTATATGATGAAGTGATTGGCAATGTATAGAGTAACAACCAATCTATCATGGTGAGGATCATGTATGCTGTTTCTATCCTATTCATCGAAGATGATCTCCTTGTTGTTTGTTATCGATGTGTTCTTTTAAAGTAATTCTTCCCTTTCTGTCATGGATACTTCCGCATGTCTTCTAGCTGCAAAATAAGAAGTTCCATAGATGTCAGATCCTCTGGAAATATCATTAATTACCTTGGCGTTCGAGGAAAGGGATCCTGGTTTTTCTAGGATCTTCATAGGATTTGGCTCTTTTTCTTTGGATCTTTCTTTTATTCTTCCTATGATCTCTTTAATATATCCCTTGCTCAAAAGATAGATAATTTTTGTCCTAAGGGCTATGCAGGCCTCAGTGCTGTGGCCAAAATCCTCATCATATACACACCACTTGGATTTGTCCTTCTAGCCATTTGATTTCTCTCCTTTTCTTGGCCATCTTGCTTTGTGCCAAAATCCTGCATAACGAATATCAGACCTGAAACATCCACATAAAGGCAATAATCAATAATCTTTGGAAATTCATCTTCCTCTCATTCACCCACTCGTTTGCACGGATTCATCACAAGGTCTTCGTACGATGGAGAATCCTTCTTTTGGTCCATCTTAAATAAATCCATGACAGTGTCAATGTCAATGTTCAATATACTCAACGCTTCCCTACCTAACCTACTTACAAAGTCCCTAAGGGACTCTTTAGGATCATCGACTACTCGATAAAGATCACTAATGATCCTTTCGAATATGCTGCTACAAGAAAATAGATTACTAAAAAGATTAACTAAGAGAGAAAAATATATAATAGAGTAAGCAGGATCAATGAGAACCTATTTCAAGGATGATCTAGTAGGATTCAAGCCAAAACCCTTTCATAAAAAGGCTTCCTTTACGTACGATGGAATAGGAATGATTTCCACTCTTTCTCTATATTGTGCTTTATGTTCCTTAGGATTTTTGGTTCATCGTAAGGTTTCATTTTGGGAATTTGGAACCAATTTGGAAATTCACTGTCGACTATGGAGGGATAAATCTTAAGATCATGTGAATGGTGGGAGATACTTGCGGTATAGGTTGGCCCACCCTTGTTGCGCTCGAGATCATATGTCACAACCCGATATTTCGAAACAATGAAATGTAACACCAGTCTAATATAGGTAAAATTTTAACTTTCATAAAATCGTATTTAGGTTAAATAAAGTAGTAGGAATCGTTTCAAGGTTTTCATACATATGAAGAACCCTAAAATCCGAGTTGTAACGAAGAAGTTATGACCAACCGAAGATTCTCGAAAAAATCGGCAACACTGATAGACGTAAAACGCAAAGTTTCAATACAATAATTTTTAGCCTTAGGTATTTAAATGAAAGTTGCAGATATCATTAAACCGTAAACGTACACGAAAAGAACGTCCAAATCTGACTTCGTATGAAGAAGTTATGATTTTTCTAAGTTACGAATATAGCAGTAGACAGCTAAAAACTCGAAATAAAGATCGAGAGACTTTTAGCTAACACAAACTAAATGAGAATCGAAGGTCTCAACAATAGAAGCGCAACGGTAAAAAGTCTGGCGAAAACAGGCAACGGATGAAGGAGTTATGGAATTTTAACGGACTTTTCCTGTCCCGAACTATTAATATATTATATTAAAAATAAACTGAAGATATGCCGACGGAGTCTAAACGAAAGTTGTAGATCGTAGTCTCACCTCCGCGTGGATATAAAGAACGTCAAAAACGGAGTTCGTATGAGGAAGATATGAATTTTTGAAGTTTACTAGATAATTAAAATATAAATTAAATTTAAAATCCGGTATTATCCGAAGGAGGAGTCATCGGACCAATCCAGGTTACGCCCAACATACCCTCGTACGCCCAGCGTACTCGGATGCTCGGCCTCAATTCGTCCACGTCGCTCCGATGCTTCGACCGAGGATGCGCTCATGCATGACGCATGAGTACGCCCCGCGTACTCTCGTACGCCCAACGTACCGAGGTCCTCTAGCCATTATAAAAGGGATGCGAGGGTGCCGGCCATTTTTGCTCCATTCCTTCCTTTCTCACGCCGAAGCACTGCGTTTCAACCCTCGGAGTCATCCCAAAGGCCCGACTTTCATATCCAAGTTGGGAAGGAAGTTTTACGCTCCCGAGATTCCTGAGAATCCCGCGAAATCCGCTTGCTTGAGTAGAAGTTCAGCTCGGTTTTCGTCTCGCTTTCTTCAATCTATCAAGTGAGTTCATACCCCTATAATCCACACTATTAAATGTTTTATAAATGTTTTTATATGCTTTTAAGGGGGAGAATACAAGTAAAACACACGATAACTATCGTTTGTTATATAAAGTTTCATTATACACTTTTTATGAACGGAATCATATGTGATTTGTAACTATTATAAGGAAACTTTCATATGAAAAATGTATCACGATAACATCATATCTTTTGAAATGAAAAGTGTTATTATATGTGTATAAATCAAACACTCTGCTTATACTGTATGTATATGTGTCCATCTTAGGCACTACAAAAATTATACTTTTCATAACAAGTGAGCGTTTCACTAGGGATTACTATACAAACAAGACACACTTTTAGAAAAGTATAATACGTATAGTTTTACGAGAACATCACGAACTTTTACATACTAGAAATACTATTTCAAGGAGATACATTCATATACAAGAACAAACGAACATTTTCATATGTACTTCAAATAGTTTTCACAAACGTTTTTACATGTTAAAAACACTCTTAAAAACTATCTTACAAACTGTAAGTTTCCTTTTTAAATCTATTATAGTTGTGCTTCAAACAAAGGTTTTCTCACACTTAAGCTGTCTTGTCAAACGGTCTTTCGAACCGATTTATAAACTGACATCAAGTCATAAATTTCTAGTTATTAAAATTTTCAAAGGTTTTACAAAACTTCTTTTATGCTTTTATATTATAAATTGCATGCCTCTATATGTATAGTTATATAAGAAATGTTTTAAATACTTAGGAAGGCTATCCACCCTGTTTCCTTTTCCTCGATTTGGATGTTGTCTGTTGGGATATCGGGTACTCTTCCGAAGGCCGTTTAAATATTAGTTATATATCAAGTGTACATATATAGTCATAAATGATCCATCAGTTAATTCAGTTCCGACACTCTTGGGTAGCAAGGGTGTACAAACCTACTAGGACACTCATCAATTACATTCTAGTAAACTATTATAGGAATAGTTTAGGGGATACAAAACATTATCCCTATTATAAGAAATTACACCAAAGTCAGTTCATTCATGAGTCTAAACTACATGCTATATGAAGGTATACTCTTACAGAGATTCCTCTTACATTGATACACTTATAGGGATACTTTTACATAGATACTATGTGGTAAGAAACAATAAGGGACTAACCATTCCTAAACCCGGCTGTTAGCAACAAAGGTAAATGGACATCTACGGATGTCTACAGTTAATACTTATACTAGGAAGACATTTAAGGAACTAACCATTCCTTCCACCTGCTAGTAGTTACAGAGGAAAATGAACATCTACGGATATTCACGGTGACAACGTTTCGGCAGTCGCGATGTCGTGTTTATCCTAATACAAAAGGATAATACTTATATGGCTATATTTTCCCTATTACTTTTATTTTGTAATACATTCACGTAAACGATGAAGTAGACTATACATATTGTTAACGGTAGTCATAAAGGGGAAAATCATCTTTGTTACAGCAAAACATACAGGTCTTGGTAGAAGACTACTTTCAAAACAGTTAGGTTTTGGTTAAAGACTACTTTCAAAACATTCAGGTCTTGGTAGAAGACTACTTTCAAAACAGTTAGGTTTTGGTTAAAGACTACTTTCAAAATAGTCACGTTTTGGTTAAAGACTACTTTCAAAACATTCAGGTCTTGGTAGAAGATGAATTTTTATACTAGTAGAAAATATGGGATTTTCTAGGAGTTTTCAAAACATATACAAACAATTACATTGAACGATTTCAAATGTTATCATCAAACTTATACGAACAATGACATTAAATACTTATGAACTCACCAACTTAAATGCTGACCTACACTTTCAAAATAACTTGTATTCTCAGGTCACCAGTAGACAGGTACGATGACCAGGTTTTGCGAAGACGGAGCAGTCAAGACTTGTCTTTTATTTTTGATTACTTGTTGTAATATCTTATTACTATGAAAGAACACACATGTATTAAACTATTACTATTAATGCAATGGACGATGTTGTTGCTTGTTTACTACTTTACATTTGTTGTGATACATTACATGACGTCCTCCGCCCCAGAATGTTTCCGCCGTTCTTGGTTTTGGGGTGTGAGATCATATGCCTTAGTTTTTGGAGTTCTTTGGCCATAAATGGATTTAGTCCTGCATCAAGATTCACAGAGTTGGTATTGAAAGTGTTACTTTCAAAGAAATACTGATATTTCTGTTATTAGGGGTATTGAAAGTTTCGTCAAGATCCTGGATCACAGGAGTTCAGCTGTTTGGGATTATGCCCCCGGTTGGGGTAGCAACGTGTGAAGGAGCTGTAGTTTTTGGACATTCTCCCACGGATCTTGTGTTATCGAAATTCAGGAACTTGGGTTGGAAGATCGTGTTGGTTTTTGTGTACTATAACACTCCTATGGTGCACATACAACCCTAATAGCTTTGGATCTATTTTTTCTCTAGTTATGTACATCCGTCTCTCGAGCTATTAATTAATCGATTATGAAACTTAAAAATATATTAGACTATGGTTGGACTTTACATTTGGATTGGACTTTTGGAATCTTGGGCCGAGATGTAGGTTGGCTATAAGCCGTACGTGAGGCATAGTATCCTTGGATGTGCGGGACATGAGAAGCGTACGGGCAGCGTACCATAAGGTACGCCCAGCATACACGATCAGAGACTAAACCCTAATTTTAGGGTTTAAGAGGCATATAAACCCCATTATAGCCCCCCTGGTTTCTTATCAGCCTCCTCACCCACAAGAAAACCCTAACACGTTCTTACCCTCTTCATTGTGTGAAATTGCTTTTTGTGAGTGCATTTAGTGAAAGAAAGTTGTGAAGAAGGAAAGAAAGTTTGAAGAAGAAGCTTGAGCTCAAGGAGTTGGACTAAGCTCACCCTTTGTCATAAAAAGAAGGTATAAAGCACTTAACTTTCTTCCTCATATTCTAGATCTAGGGTTATGGGAGTTTTGGATCTTTTTAGGTCCAAAGGTTGGACCTTGATCATGTTAATCCCGTTTTGAGCTTGGGGATGCCATCCTTTAGGCTCAAAACACTTTCTTAGCAATAAAGTTTCAATCTTTGAGGCTTTCATGAAGCCATTCATAAGATCTAGACATTTCCATGGAAATAGGTTATTGTTTTGAGTGTTTGAGCTTTTGTGAGTCATGCAAGCCATCAAGTAAGCAAGTTTATGGTTTAAGGCATGGAATAAGACTTGGATCTAAGTTTGTAGCTTTTGACTCGGAATATTAAGCACTTAATAGAGAAAAGACTTAACAGGGTATTACGCTGAGCGTACGTGTAGGTACGCCCAACATACTCGCCATCAAGCACTTACGCTAAGCATACTCTGGAGTACGCCCCACGTAACACAGTTAGTGTGGACCTTGAGCTTTGGACCTCGGTGTGGGCTGTATTTTGGACTTTGGGACTTAATGGGTCAACAGGAGTCAGTAAATATGGGCCAAGTATAGTTGTTGGGCTTAGAGTAAGGCACAATAAAGGAAAATGGGCCTAAATTAGCAAATTGGGCCATTAATGGGCCAATAGTGGCTTGGGAAGCCTATCTAGTTATTGGGCCTTCAGATGTTAGATTATGGGCCAAGGACATTTTTGGGTTTAGGTAGGGGCATACGGGGAGTTAGGACCAATTTAGAAAATCGGGCCATTAGTGGGCCTTTAGTGGGCCATTGATGGACTTAAAAATAATTAAAGGGTTTGGGCCTTGGATATGACCCACACCATAGTAGGGGTAAAATAGTCATTTTACCCATAGAAGGATCCTCATTTTGATTAATGTTATATTGGTCATGATAGTCGGAGAGCAGCCGGGACAACAATTAGGGATCTTTCATGCAGATTTTCAACAGTCAGTTCTTCGAGGTGAGTTTCCTTCCAGTAGGTATGGGTCTACGGCCACAACGCCGGTCCTTTTAGATATTAGTAGTTCCGGACAGCTGTCCGATGCCAGGGTGGACCCGAAAAGTAGTTCAGTATGCTTGATGTCTTTGTGATTCAGGCATGTGTATGTGTTATGTGTTCTAGACTGCGTTCCGATGCAGTATGCAGTATACGTGTTATTCTTATATGTTATGATTATGTTATGATATGTTCAGTCAGTTCCAAAACTTCGGTCTGGTGCAGTGGGCAAGGCCCTAGTTAGTTCCTGACTTCAGTCCGATGAAGTGGGCAAGGCCCTAGTCTGTTCCGGACTTCAGTCTGATGCAGAGGGCAAGGCCCTAGTCAGTTCCGGACTTCGGTCCGATGCAGAGGACAAGGCCCTAATCAGTTCTGGACTTCGGTCCGATGCAGTGGGAAAGGCCCTAGTCAATCCCGGACTTCGGTCTGATGCAGTGGGCAATGATCAGTATGTGCTTTATATGTTAATGCATGATATATGGTAGTTTGGGGGAGCTCACTAAGCTTCGTGCTTTCAGTTTCAGTTTTAGTTTCAGGTACTTCAGCTAGCAAGGAGAAGGGCTCAGGATGATGGCATGGCACACACCACAGTTTTAGCCTAGGAGTTAGACTCTGATATTTTTTAAATGATCTTGACATCAGTTGTGATATGAGGCATATTTTATGACATTTTCAGACACACGACTTAGGGTTTTCTTATATGATATTTGGATATTATGGTATTAGTAATGTTTTCAAACGAAATTTTTGGCTTGTAATTTTGGGATGTTTCAAGTTATATATGTAATAAAATTTCCAAAGCATGAACCCTACAACTAGCATACAATTTTGGTACATGAATCATAAAACTAGTTAGAATAATACCTCTTTATTGTAAGACCCTCCAGTCACATAATGGTTACCAGTGTATGTAAAGTATAGTGAGAAGACTCACCTCAGACGATGAACAGCTCCTATAGATGTTGTTGCCGCACCGACCTCTAACACTGGACCAAAATCCACGATTACCCAATTAAGATCTAAGTCTAATCCTCACTCTTTAGGTCTAAAGTCAGTCCACTAACTAGCCCATCAACAACCAAAAACCCATTGGGCCCACCAAGGCCAATAATAAATGGGCTCTCCCGAGGCCCAACTCTAATGTCCAAGTGGCAACCCCAACTCAAGGGCCCAAGGCACACACATACCCACACACACACACACAGATATATATATATATATATATATATATATATATATATATATATATATATTCCTCTTGTCCAAAACTCCATTGCAACAAGCCCAAACTCCACGGCCAACACTTAAGGCCCAAAATGAGACTTAGCCAAAAAGTCCACAGCAAGGTTACGCAAGGCAAACCTCCCTTGGTACGCTCAGCATACACAAGCATGCACGAAATCTGATCGGGGACACAAACCTAGTACGCAAGGCGTATTAGGATTACACTTGGCTTATGTCCAGTATGGTTTTTCTCACTTTGTTGGTCTTAATCCATTAAGACCTTAGCTCATATTACAGATCTGGACTCCCTAGAGGCTCTTACTCCATAAAGCTTGTGACTTTAAGCCTTTGCATGGCTGATAAAGTCATAAACACCTAAAAATATTCTTCTCTTATCCAAGGTTGTAAAAATCGTTCGACGGTAGCATGACGGTCAACTGGTGTTAAGGGACTAACTGGTCTTCGTGGGGATTAATCGTGGATTAATCGACGACCATAGATCATTAATAAGATATTAAAATTAATCAAATATTAATATATATTAAAAAACAAGTATTTTAAAATTACAAAATAAGAAATTTTGTAATTTGAAAACACGAAAATATGAACATTTTGGTATAATATTTGAAATTTTTAAAATTTGAAAATCTTGGACTAAAAAAAGTCGATTTTTTTGAATTTTTTAATTATTTTTATGTTTTTTTTTTTTTTTTTTACTTTTGATGACCAATTAATCCCGACAAGACCGATTAATCCCGCCAAACCCGATTAATCCTAAATTTCTGATTAATACCCTAATCCTCGATAGGTGGAGAATGCCAAATGATTAATCGTCGATTAATCCTGATTTCTGCAACCTTGCTCTTATCTAACAATGCTCATATTTCATGCATGGGTTGATTCAAACATCCAAGTCTCGATTTTTATGACACTATACTCCTAAAGACACTCATGGGAGTTGCTCATAATCTCTGGACCTCATTTTCACATAAATCATGCAACTTTGGGACCAAAACCTTAATATGGTCTAACATGATGCAAAAAACAAAAGAGTGAGAAAGCTTTGAGCTTTATACCTTCATATGAAGCTCCTAGCACATATATGGTCAGATATATAGCCTGGACTCCCACTCCTTCTTCTTCAAGCTCCTTCTTCACTCCAAGAACACAAAAAATTACTTAAATGCTCGCAATTAGACATACACAAGCTCAAGAACGAGGATTAGGGTTTGAGAGGGTTGATTGTCTAAGGAAAGTGACCAGGAATGAGGCCATCTTATTCTTTATATAGGGACACCCTCTCATTTAGGGTTTTCACTCTATGCCTAGTACCCCCAGCGTACCCTCTAGTACATGCAGTGTACTAGGTGGCTCCGCTTAAAAGTCACGCACATGAGTACACTAAGCGTACACACACGTACACCCAACGTACTCATCTACCACCTTTCTCAAATAAGGGACTTATCCTTCCAAGACTTCAGACTTCCATAGATTCCTCGATATAACTTCATTTCCAATCAACCTCATATCCAAGGAAAGGTGACTAGATGCCCTACGCTTCTAGCAAATCTTCGCAGCCTCGAGGCTTCCTCGTGTCCGAGTAGCAGCCCATGAACCCTAATCACGGACGATCCGAAACAGGATGTTACAATTCTCCTCCACTTGAATTAGACTTCGCCCTTAAAATCGCTACTTATCAACACATAGATCGAACCCAATAAACCGAGAAGCACAACCGAAAGGACCTCATATCATACAACAATCTCTTCCAAAGACACCTGAACCTAACAGGAACTCCCGACCCCGAAGTAGGACAAACCCTTATGCCGTTACGATTCTTGATTTGTCTCTCCAGAACATGAAAACTCTAGTGGTCTGTCTCCCTGCCAGACCACCCTCGCAAAATATCGTCATGTTAATCGCTCATCAAGTAACCGACTCTAAAGAACACTCTACAAATTCTGATTCTCTAATCGATCCCAGTCGAAAATCAAAATGAACAGAAAGGTCACCTCCCACCAAGGACCGACTGCCTGAATAATTATCAGAACTCATTTGAAAGAATGAACCTCCAAAAATTTGTCCTCAGACATAAAAAAATTATCATGCTCACTTGGAAGTATCCTCTGACACCTATAATCATAAGTCTCGTCTTCCTCTCAAATATCCCTTCCAACACTATGCACCAGGTCAACTCCCGATCCAATAGTTGAACCTCCATAGGTTACCCACTGCACGCCCAAAAAAATGACCTACCGGCTTCCTTTTCACAATAACTATCTCGGCCCGTCTTGAAAAACAAGTCCCAAAGTACGCTTTACCCCAAGAGAATACTACAACCCTATCTGAAGTCGTCTCACCTCCAACCTCTATTGTCTACCACCTACTGGTTCCATTGTAACAACCCGGAATTCCAGGTATTGTTATAATTATGATTCTGGGTGTTTTAAGAGGGGACTCGGCGAGTTGGAGCTCAGACTCGCCGAGTAGGATCGCGGATCTGGTCGCGGGTTCGCGACTGGACTCGGCGAGTCCGGATATGGACTCGGCGAGTCCGCGCTGTTTAGCGAAACCCTAACTTCCCAGGTTTGGGACATATATAAGGGGCCTTATGGCCGTCATTGTTCACCCTAGTCCTTTGAGTGAAACCCTAAATCGATTGTGAGCATCTGGAGCAAGGTAGAAGACCATTATTGATCTTGGAAGTGTTATTCTGCAAGGAGGATGAGGCTTGGTTAAGGGAACAACAGGAGAAGCCATATTCTAAGGGTTGGGGACACAGAGAAACGTTATTCAAGTAATATTTTCGAGTTGTTCCCTTCTATGTTGATGTGTATATGGATTTAGGGTTATGGAACCCTTTTGTGACTAGATTGAGTGCATCCTTAGTCCCCCAAGCGATTGGAACCCTATATTGGGACTCTTGGAAGTCCAGAGTGTCCCATGCTTGAGCTTTTCGGGAATCAATGGAGGTTTTGGATTGGAATCCTTATGCCTTAGGTCAAAACGTCAATTATGAGTCATGGGGTGTATTATGAGCACCGAAATAAGGACTTTACGTGATGAACCAGTCTAGGAAGGCCAGACCTATGAATTGTCGGAGCAGATCTGACCTTAGAAAGCAGTTGGAGCGGTTGCATGGCATGGACTCGCCGAGTCCGATGAATAGACTCGGCGAGTAGTTTGAAGATGCCCTTGGACTCGGCGAGTTGTATGAACAACTCGGCGAGTAGGCTGAAGATAGCCATAGACTCGGCGAGTCTGTTCTTAGACTCGGCAAGTCTTGTCGAAGAGTCCCGATATTCTAGGGTTGAGTCGAGAATCGGTGAGTCAAGGGATGACTCGGTGAGTTGAGGGCGAGTGGACTCAGAGTTGTTGAACTCGGCGAGTCTCGGGGTGACTCGGCGAGTTAGGTCGCGGATTGAGTGAAGTTCTAGATATGGGAACTCGGCGAGTTATTGGGTTGACTCGGCGAGTAGGGTCAGTCAGGGGTTGACTTTGACCTTGTCTTTGACCAAGGGTTGACCAGTGGTTCCAGGGGTATTTTGGTAATTGTTGATTATTGTTGAGTTCAGTGCATTGGTGGCTGTCCGGAGGTGGAGACCATATCAGTGATTGGAGTAGCTTGAGTTATCTATTCAGTCGGCAGTTTCGAGGTGAGTTATCCTCACTATATCGCTAGGGTTTATGGCACCAAGGCCAACCTTTTTATCGGATGGGAATCCGGGTAGTTGTCAGTTATTATGTTATGGGCCGGAAGGCGTTATGTGTTGTGGTCCGGAAGGCATTGCTATGTGGACCGGAAGGTCATGGCCTGGAAAGGCGTATGTGTGCATTTAGTATGTTGACTGATTCATAGGGTGATGTTATGCTAGTGACCGGCTAGGTCGGTATCTTGAATAGAGTAATGCTATGTTATGTGGTCTGTCGACCGATTGCTGACTGTGAACTGTTATATGATTATGTGTTATGCGAGTAATGCTATGTTATGTGGTCTGCCGACCGATTGCTGACTGTGAACTGTTATATGATTGTGTGTTATGTGTATGATTGCTAGACCTAGGGTGTGACCCGGTATGCAGGGTCGTTCTATGTTTTGTTATGATAGGTATGCTTGTTATGCGGTGGGCCGGAAGGCAATATGTTATGGGCCGGAAGGCAATATGTTATGGGCCGGAAGGCAATATGATATGGGCCGGAAGGCGATATGTTTTGGACCGGAAGGTCGTGGCCTGGAAAGGCGTATATGTGGTTGGTATTTTGGGGGTACCTCACTAAGCTTTCGGGCTTACAGTTGTGGTTTTATGTTTTCAGGTTCTCAGGAGTCTGTGGCAAGGCAAAGGCGTGATCGTACCGTTCCTCGCGTTGGTGTTTTATGATATGAACCTGGGAAAATACTCTGTTAAATAATGTATTGAAAACCTTTTTGTAACAACGTTATTAAAATGAGTGGTTTCGAAAAGTTTTAGTTGTTTTGAAATTTTGGTCGTTACAAGTTGGTATCAGAGCCTTGGTTTGAGTGAATTGGGGGAACATTCGTGTGACTCCAGTCTCAAATCGAGGAGGATTTTAAAAAGAGAAAATTTAAAATGGTTTTCAAATTAAGTAAAGGGAGGACGCGGAGGTACGATCAGCCGGAGCCAGTAAGTAACCCCAAGATACCATACATGATATTTGTTTTATTTGAGCTTGATAGAACAGCATGCTAGAGTTAGGCTAGGGATCTTCAGGAATTCATGATAATGTTGCCTGATTTGTGATGCCTGTAGCCTAGGGTCCCTTATGGGAGATTCTCAGTGTTCCTCTAGTGGTGAGGGTTGATAGTTGTTATGCATGTTCTCTAGGGTATTGTGGTAGTACTTCATACAAATATGGGTAGGTGTGGAAGGTAGTATGGGCCCGTACTACTGAAAGCACAGGACCCATACGCGTATCAGGGAAACCACGATCTCTAGGGTTGGGTTGCGAGAGTTGGACCCCAGGATTGTGGGAAGTGTCTGAGATTGGTATGGTGTCTTCGGTATGGAGATTTCGAGGCATGATGATAGTGGATCCGGATCAGGATCGGGAGCCGGAGAGCGAGTTCCGGGTGGATCGGTGCCGTCTGAGGTTATCGATCAGACGAGCACGAGCGAGTTGGATGCGAGGATTCGCGAGATCCTACGTGATGGGGTTGCTGCATTGTTCCGGGCTGAGTTGCCGGAATTGTTGGGTCGATCAAGACCGCCATGATTGAGTATTTTGATGAGCGATATGCGGCTCTCGCAGAGACGGCTGCCGCGGCGGCTACAGCGGCTATAGCAGCGGCTGTAAGGGGAGGAGCTAGTCGGGGTTTTCAGTATTGGGATTTCTATTATACGAAGCCTCCCACATTCGATGGAGTTCAGGACCCGATTGTTTCTATGAGGTGGTTATCAAACGTGGAGGGGTGTTTCTCCATGCGTTTATGCCCTGCTGATCAGAGGGTGAGGGGTGCTCTGAACCTGTTGAGGCTCGGGGCGAAGGATTGGTGGAGATTGACCGCGGGGTCATATTCCGATGCGCAGAGGGCTGCGGTTTCATGGGATCAGTTCAGAGAGATGTTCAGCACTCACTATGTTCCGTGGGGTGAGAGGGAGAGATTGGCTCAGGAGTTCCTTGAGCTGAAGCAGGATTCGGAGTCGATGACTGAGATCATCAAGATGTTCACTGAGAGGGCGATGTTTTGCCCTGAGTTTGTTTCGGAGCAGGCTCAGACGTCCCGATATCTGAGTATGCTCAAGGGGGGTATCAGACAGTCCGTGCCTGCGCAGAGGTGCGAGACCTTGTTGGAGTTCCAGGAGGCCGCCAGGCGGCGTGAGTTGAAGGTTGAGTTACAGTTGCGTGAGCTGACGCAGGCTCCAATGCAGTCGCAGCCGGCGCCGAAACGGTCCAGGACCGTTGATGTTAGAGTGGGGAATCTGAGCGGCCACACTTGTGGGAAGTGTGGGATGGGTCATACCGCAGTTTGTTGGTCTGGTGGTGCATGCCGCAAGTGCGGAAAGGAGGAGCACTATACGCGGGATTGTCGGCAGTTAGTGCCGGTTCGGGATTTGAGGATTTGTTATCATTGTTGTTAGGTTGGACATTTGAGGGTCAACTGTCCACAGCTTTCTGCAGGACCGGTGCAGGCTCCAGCACCGGCCACTTTGAGGATTCCAGGAGGAGGACAGGATGGAGCGGAGCCCCAGGGGCTCAGGGTCGTGCTTATCAGCTTGCGGCAGAGGAGGTCAGAGCAGTGTCGGAGGCAGCGGCGGGTATGTTTCTTTCTAGATGTTTTGTTATCTTGCGATTATGGTGGTGTATTGTTTGTGCTGGTATCTTTGTGTGGATTTATGTTTTGGTTTTTCGTCTTGGTATCCGTTGTTCCTTGAGGGTTTGGCATGGTTATGGATTGTGTTTCGGGTTTTCGTTTTGGTATCCGTTGTTCCCTGAGGGTTGGTATGATTATAGTTTGGTGTTTTATGCTATCGTTGGTTATCGTTCGTGAGGGTTATTAGTGGAGATGCGGCATTGGGTTGAGTGTCGGGTAGCATCTATAATCGTGGAATGGATAATTGGAGATCGGATTCTTTTGAGCGGATTGATCAGTGAGGAGATGTGTTTTGCTGAGGGTTGTTTATGCTTGTGGGAAGCAGCCAGTGTGTAAGTGTTCTCCTTGTGTAGGGTTGTTTTGGAAGGTCGTTGTTGGCGACTGGTGGTTGTTAGTCAGTGCTTTAAGTGGGGGAGAATTGGAGAATTCTCCGGGAGATCGATGAGTATGTGAGGGTGCTTAGCTGTTGGGATTCAGCAGTGTTCTGTCAGCTCAGAGTATAGGATGACAAGAGAGAGTGTCGGGTATGCGGGGCGGGATACAGACCTAGGGCATTTGATTGTGGAGGCCTGGGAGCACGCCAGGATCAAGTTTAAGTAGGTAACCGGGGTTACGTGATAAGAGTATTTGTATGCTTGATGTACGTGATGGGTTGTACTGCATTAATCCCATGGGATTTATGTTGTGCATGTTTCTAGAGTTGGAACCGGAAGGTTCCCAGAGTTAGAACCTGAGGGTTCGCAGAGTTGGGTGTACGGACCCACAGAGATATAGCCTCGAGTGGCTAATATGTGTTATGTGAGTCGGTCCAGTCATGCTGGAGACTCTGCTGGTATTGTTGGATCAGTTTGAGATTGCGGATTGTGTATGTTGCAGTGTGGTTGCAATGGAAGGTCTAGCCCCGGGTAGCGATCTTGTTTAGTTGAGGTAGTGCATGGGCTTGAGAGTCCCTGCAAGGAGAGTCAGAATAAGTGTATTGGATGGATATCGGACACGCTAAGGGTGGTGTAGCATCGGGCAAGCACCATGGCATTTGTCGGAGTGACATTGTAGCCGGGTGGATTCCTTGGTAAAGGAAGAGAGAAAGGTAAGAGGTGTGTAACTCTGAGAGGGAGTACAAGTCCACGGAAGTGAAAGTGGCAGAGCAGAGTTACGTTAGAGCAATTCGAGTATGGTTAGTGAGCAGCGTGTTTGCGGCAATGGATTAGAAGCTCATCCGGTTTGGAATGACCGCTGAGGTCGCGGAGGAAAATCCGCAAGTGTAGAGCCAAAAGGCTCGAAAGGGATGTAGAGAGAGAGAGAGAGAGTCTTGAACTCTCAGTGTGATTCTGATCAGGGTATGGGGTGTATATTAGTGATTCATTCTGGGAGATGTTTGAGGATATTATCAGTGCGTCAGGTTTTCCCAATCTGAGGGTGTAGGAGCTAGTCCAGCATGAGTATGCGGTTGCAAGAGGGGAACTCGTGAGAGTTGCTCTGAGATTGAGGATGGGTCATTCCGTCGTCGCGGAATGGATAGAGTGGAACTCGGATTGGGGATTCGATGGTTCAGGGTTTTCTAGCTCTTATGGGTCGAGTGATCGTTGCGATTTAGAGCAGAGTTGCATCTTGGGTAATTCTCGGTTATTGAGAGTGATGATCAGGGGTACAGTCGATGCCCGGTTCGAGATGGTGATCAGGACACCGTGAAGGAAGGGAATGTATGTTCGAGTTTCGATATTTATGCCTTGAGAGACCTGGGCCGGTTAAGGCCTGGTGGAGCGTTGTGGGAATATCCTTGGAGTTGAGTTATTGTAGGCTTCGAGGGCGAAGCCTAATATAAGTGGGGGAGAATTGTAACAGCCCGGAATTCCAGGTATTGTTATAATTATGATTTTGGGTGTTTTAAGAGGGGACTCGGCGAGTTGGAGCTCAGACTCGCCGAGTAGGATCGCGGATCTGGTCGCGGGTTCGCGACTGGACTCAGCGAGTCCGGATATGGACTCGGCGAGTCCGCGCTGTTTAGCGAAACCCTAACTTCCCAGGTTTGGGACATATATAAGGGGCCTTATGGCCGTCATTGTTCACCCTAGTCCTTTGAGTGAAACCCTAATTCGATTGTGAGCATCTGGAGCAAGGTAGAAGACCATTATTGATCTTGGAAGTGTTATTTTGCAAGGAGGAGGAGGCTTGGTTAAGGGAACAACAGGAGAAGCCATATTCTGAGGGTTGGGGACACAGAGCAACGTTATTCAGGTAATATTTTCGAGTTGTTCCCTTCTATGTTGATGTGTATATGGATTTAGGGTTATGGAACCCTTTTGTGGCTAGATTGAGTGCATCCTTAGTCCCCCAAGCGATTGGAACCCTATATTGGGACTCTTGGAAGTCCAGAGTGTCCCATGCCTGAGCTTTTCGGGAATCAATGGAGGTTTTGGATTGGAATCCTTATGCCTTAGGTCAAAACGTCAATTATGAGTCATGGGGTGTATTATGAGCACCGAAATAAGTACTTTACGTGATGAACCAGTCTAGGAAGGCCAGACCTATGAATTGCCGGAGCAGATCTGACCTTAGAAAGCAGTTGGAGCGGTTGCATGGCATGGACTCGCCGAGTCCGATGAACAGACTCGGCGAGTAGTTTGAAGACGCCATTGGACTCGGCGAGTTGTATGAACAACTCGGCGAGTAGGCTGAAGATAGCCATAGACTCGGCGAGTCTGTTCTTGGACTCGGCGAGTCTTGTCGAAGAGTCCCGATATTCTAGGGTTGAGTCGAGAATCGATGAGTCAAGGGATGACTCGGTGAGTTGAGGGCGAGTGGACTCAGAGTTGTTGAACTCGGCGAGTCTCGAGGTGACTTGGCGAGTTAGGTCGCGGATTGAGTGAAGTTCTGGATATAGGAACTCGGCAAGTCATTGGGTTGACTCGACGAGTAGGGTCAGTCAGGGGTTGACTTTGACCTTGTCTTTGACCAAGGGTTGACCAGTGGTTCCAAGGATATGGACTCGGCGAGTCCGCGCTGTTTAGCGAAACCCTAACTTCCCAGGTTTGGGACATATATAAGGGGCCTTATGGCCGTCATTGTTCACCCTAGTCCTTTGAGTGAAACCCTAATTCGATTGTGAGCATCTGGAGCAAGGTAGAAGACCATTATTGATCTTGGAAGTGTTATTTTGCAAGGAGGAGGAGGCTTGGTTAAGGGAACAACAGGAGAAGCCATATTCTGAGGGTTGGGGACACAGAGCAACGTTATTCAGGTAATATTTTCGAGTTGTTCCCTTCTATGTTGATGTGTATATGGATTTAGGGTTATGGAACCCTTTTGTGGCTAGATTGAGTGCATCCTTAGTCCCCCAAGCGATTGGAACCCTATATTGGGACTCTTGGAAGTCCAGAGTGTCCCATGCTTGAGCTTTTCGGGAATCAATGGAGGTTTTGGATTGGAATCCTTATGCCTTAGGTCAAAACGTCAATTATGAGTCATGGGGTGTATTATGAGCACCGAAATAAGGACTTTACGTGATGAACCAGTCTAGGAAGGCCAGACCTATGAATTGTCGGAGCAGATCTGACCTTAGAAAGCAGTTGGAGCGGTTGCATGGCATGGACTCGCCGAGTCCGATGAATAGACTCGGCGAGTAGTTTGAAGATGCCCTTGGACTCGGCGAGTTGTATGAACAACTCGGCGAGTAGGCTGAAGATAGCCATAGACTCGGCGAGTCTGTTCTTAGACTCGGCAAGTCTTGTCGAAGAGTCCCGATATTCTAGGGTTGAGTCGAGAATCGGTGAGTCAAGGGATGACTCGGTGAGTTGAGGGCGAGTGGACTCAGAGTTGTTGAACTTGGCGAGTCTCGGGGTGACTCGGCGAGTTAGGTCGCGGATTGAGTGAAGTTCTAGATATGGGAACTCGGCGAGTTATTGGGTTGACTCGGCGAGTAGGGTCAGTCAGGGGTTGACTTTGACCTTGTCTTTGACCAAGGGTTGACCAGTGGTTCCAGGGGTATTTTGGTAATTGTTGATTATTGTTGAGTTCAGTGCATTGGTGGCTGTCCGGAGGTGGAGACCATATCAGTGATTGGAGTAGCTTGAGTTATCTGTTCAGTCGGCAGTTTCGAGGTGAGTTATCCTCACTATATCGCTAGGGTTTATGGCACCAAGGCCAACCTTTTTATCGGATGGGAATCCGGGTAGTTGTCAGTTATTATGTTATGGGCCGGAAGGCGTTATGTGTTGTGGGCCGGAAGGCATTGCTATGTGGACCGGAAGGTCATGGCCTGGAAAGGCGTATGTGTGCATTTAGTATGTTGACTGATTCGTAGGGTGATGTTATGCTAGTGACCGGCTAGGTCAGTATCTTGAATAGAGTAATGCTATGTTATGTGGTCTGTCGACCGATTGCTGACTGTGAACAGTTATATGATTATGTGTTATGCGAGTAATGCTATGTTATGTGGTCTGTCGACCGATTGCTGACTGTGAACTGTTATATGATTGTGTGTTATGCGTATGATTGCTAGACCTAGGATGTGACCCGGTATGCAGGGTCGTTCTATGTTTTGTTATGATAGGTATGCTTGTTATGCGGTGGGCTGGAAGGCAATATGTTATGGGCTGGAAGGCAATATGTTATGGGCCGGAAGGCAATATGATATGGGCCGGAAGGCGATATGTTTTGGACCGGAAGGTCGTGGCCTGGAAAGGCGTATATGTGGTTGGTTTTTTGGGGGTATCTCACTAAGCTTTCGGGCTTACAGTTGTGGTTTTATGTTTTTAGGTTCTCAGGAGTCTGTGGCAAGGCAAAGGCGTGATCGTACCGTTCCTCGCGTTGGTGTTTTATGATATGAACCTGGGAAAATACTCTGTTAAATAATGTATTGAAAACCTTTTTGTAACAACGTTATTAAAATGAGTGGTTTCGAAAAGTTTTAGTTGTTTTGAAATTTTGGTCGTTACATCCATGCATCTTGCGGTTCTTCCCATACCAACGAAACTGACCCACCCCGGTCTAAGACATCCGATGGAGATCAACACCCCTCAAAATGAAACCCTTCTATGAATTCGGAACCTCATCATGCCTAGTCAATACACGAATTCTGCCAAACTCAACTTGAGAGTCTGATTCAACAGCAGAATTGGAACCACTTATTTCTAATGTGATACTCAACGCATACCCGCTATTTGCGACTTTATGTGCACACCATCTCTCAATTCCTTCCGATTACAATAATCCCTCCTCAACCCGGGGTATAACGATTCCCGACCATCACGGAGACACCAGTCTCGCCCCTGATCCGGGAACCAGGTTCCCGAAGACTCAAGTGGTAAGGCTACCCAAGCCTACAAATTCCTCTGCGTGATACTCAGAATAGTGAATACTATAGCTCCCTGCAGAACAATATTAACTCTTATCAACTACTGAGTGCTATGGTCCCCCTCGTAGTCTTAAGACGCTCCTTTACTGACTCATGAATGCTATGGCTCCCCGCAGACTCACGACACCCTCTCACAGACTCATGAATGCTACGACTCCCCGTATTATCACAACATTCTCTCGCTAACCAGTGAATACTACGGCACCCCGCAGTACCGCGACACCCTCTCACTGACTAGTGAGTACTACGAATCCCCGCAGTATCATAGCCCTCTCCCGCTATCCAGTGAATACTATGACTCCTCATAGTATCACAACACTCTCTCGCTCTGACTCATGGATGGTACGGCTCCCCGTAGTCTTACAACACTCTCTCGCTCACTAACTCACCATGGGCTCACTCCATAGTTTTTCCTGATATCCCAAGCGATTACTCCCACTCGGATCCACTAGCTCTCTGCAACTCAACATAGATAGGTGCTTACACCTACCCAGCTTATAGACCACCACTCCCGATGAAAGTTGTCGTAGGCAAGGCACTTCTCTCAGCACATAGATACCCTGAGACAGTCCCACTCCGGCGTCAATTAACTGATGGGTTCCTACTGGAACAAAAGTCACTCGGTACTCCACTCGCCATCTCACAACTCTAGTTTCAACATGACCAAAAATTAGGACATCATACACGGGTACTCGGTACCCCATCACAGTATCTCACGATGTCTTGCCTCAACCACTGATCTTCCACTCATGCAACTCGAACCCTCGAAATACTCCCATCTCACAAATTCATACACGGAGAAATTGTCAATGACTGAAAACACGTTGACAAAAACCCGAAGCTCCATCCTTTACTGATCACCACCCATATAAAACTAGACATCCTGACTCTGAAATTGGTTGACCATTTAAATTCTTCCCATCCTGGGGTATAGATCACAATCTATACCGATACCTGTAAATGTCAACATTGCCAACCCAAAAAAAAATCTACTCGATAGACTGTTTCACCAGGTATATGACACCTGACTGTTGGAACGTACCGTGTAACTACTTCAATGATCTTCCCGATGGAAACCAAACAACTCCAAATATCTCGTAACTCAGTCAAAAAGCCTCAAAATCCTCCCAACGTGACTGCCTCTAGCCATCTCGAAGCCTCAGACCGACACACCGCCGGATACCCTAACTGTTCCAAATTAGTCATGACTCCCAGTCTGGAAATAATGAACTAACACGCACCTCGTCTTTGACTCGTCGACAAGCCTCATATCGCAGGAATCATCAAAAAAACAAGAGACCTCAATCTCATAGTCGATACACAACGTAGGAAACGAGGGCCACCGCCCCGATATACTCCTCCTAATCATCTTGAACTGCTGCTAAAAAATATGCCTCCCTTAATAAGGAACATCCTTGTTCTCTTCCATCATAGTCCCACTAATGCCTCTCTCATGGTATAATAAATACCTCACAGCAAACATGTTGCCCAAATACTCTGGTGAGACAGTTGCAACCTTATGCTACCACACGAGGTTTACCTTTAAACTCTGAAACCGAAAGCTCGTTATCTCTTTTGCTTCTCCCAGGAAATAAAGACAGCGGAACTCTTGTCACAGAAGGTGACGTCTCATCTACAGGTCGATTACTCAACTCAGACCGCGATCCTCCAATAAGCATCATCTCTATTCATCCCTGCGTCTTGTGACTCCAATTGGCATCTCATTAATAAAATCTCTCGGAAATTAACTCGGTTTCCCTCTCAAGGTATACTCCATTGAAACTCGTTCAATACGGCCCTCTGGCCCCACACTTTCTCATATATGTTCTCAGTAGAATCAAACACAAAGAGATAATTGGCAAATCAAAAGCACTAACCGCCATGAATCATGGTACTTGAATCATGTTATCACCTCTCAGTCTGCTATGAATCATGATACTCGAACCATGTTATCACCTCTCAATTGGCTACTTAGAACTCATGTAATTCTCCCTGTTTTGAGTATGGGTCCTCTTCTTTCAGAAGTATGGGCCCATACTACCTGCCACATCTATCCATACTTTACACACGAATCATCCCAAATTTCCTAAGTAGCTGCTCAACCTTATCGATCACCAATCTTGTTAAACCTGTCTCTCTCCAGCGAATACTCTCCTCTATCAGCGTACTAATCTGACTAAGGTCACCCCCTAGGCTCTTCCTAGGTTCTCACACTTCTCTGCCACTAGCTGCTGAAGAACTCCTTATGATGCCAACCATCTACCTCCTAAATATCATCATATTCACTTAGTAGCTGACTCCCGTCATCAAGAGTTCCAGAATGCACGAAGCAAGCAGCATTCGGGCATCGAATAATCTTCACCAACACGTAAGACCACTCTAGGTTACAACTCCACTTGCTCTACTCACTCTCAAGAGGTATCACCAAGCTCAAGTAACCCTATCTGTCGTGGGTATCTAACAACTCCTTCAGTAGGCTCCTCCAATGCTCATCTAGGTATCTATCCTAGGTTACTCCTCTACTCAAAGTTCTCTCTAAAGGATTCTTGTTGGATACTCTTACTCCGAACATACTCAAAGCACATGAAAGATAGCGCAGATTCCTAGGCTAAGGCATCACAAATCATGCAACTATAGCCCTAAAATATGAAATACCTAGCCTATCTTCTAGCATGTATCACGAATATCTCAATAATAACTCATAACACAAATAAGTAAGGGTATTCTGGGAAATAACCGTTCAGGATCTGGTTGATTATACACACTACTCCTTCTCGTTTTTCTCTTAGAAACTCTTGCTCATTTTAGAAATATCAATTCTTTTGAAAAAATTTCTCAAATCCTCATTTGAGTCCAGATATACCCGTAGGTGCATCCGAAACCCTCAAACCAAGGCTCTGAAACCAACTTGTAACACCGTAAAATTTCAAACAAAATTTTCATTTTAAAATCACATAATTCTCATAACACATTTCAGAAAAATCTCATTTATTTAATTTACAAATCACAACTCCATGAATGTTTGATTAATAATCCAAGATCCTCAAAACACAACTCTATCTCTAGTGTGTACAATTAAGTCGGCGCCTTCCCGCGATCCTAAGAAGAACCTGAAACACATATCACATAACACGGTAAGCATGAAGCTTAGTGAGTTCCCCAAAATACCACACATATCTCATTAGCCTCTCATGGCTATACTCAGATAACACCCTTTGGTCAATGTGTCTCAGTGGGACCCTTAGGTCCCAAAACTCGGGTGGACCTTCAGGTCCTAACTTAGTAAGCTCAGAATAATACACAACATAAATCACAAAGACATAATGCAAGATATCACAATACTCAATATAAGCACATAAGACCCTCCAGTCACAAAAAGGTTACCACTCTAGGCAAAATATAGTGAGAAGACTCACCTCGGATGATGAACAACTCCTATAGATGTTGTTGCCGCACCGACCTCTAACACTGGACCAAATCCACAAATAACCAATTAAGATCTAAGTCCATTCCTCACTCTTTAGGTCTAAAGGTAGTCTACTAACTAGCCCATCAATAACTAAAAACCCATTGGGCCCACCAAGGCCCAATAATAAATGGGCTCTCCCAAGGCTCAACTCTCAAGTCCAAGTGGCAAGCCCAACTTAAGGGCCAAAGTCATATATATATATATATATATATATATATATATATATATATATATATATATATATATATATATATATATATATATATTCCTCTAGTCCAAAAATCCAGTGCAACAAGACAAAACTCCAGGCCCAACACTTAATGCCCAAAAGGAGACTTAGCCCAAAAGCCCACAGCGACGTTATGCGGGGCGTACCTCCCTTGGTATGCTTGGCGTACACAAGCATGCACGAAATCTGATGGTGGACACTAACCCAGTACGTGGGGCATACTAGGATTACGCTCGACATAAGTCCAATATGCTTTTTTCACTTTCTTGGTCTTAACTCGTTAAGGCCTTAGCTCGTATAACACATTTGGACTCCTAGAGGCTCTTACTCCATAAGGCTTGTGACTTTAAGGCTTTGCATGGCTGATAAAGTCACAAACACCCAAAACTCTCATTCTCTTATCTAGAAATGCTCATATCTGATGCATGGGTTGATTCAAACATCCAAGTCTTGATTTTTATGACACTATACTCCTAAAGACACTCAAAGGAATTACTCATAATCTCTGGAGCTGATTTTCTCATAAAGCATGCAACTTTGGGACAAAAACCCTAAAATGGTCTAACATGATGCACAAAACAAAAGAGTGAGAAACCTTTGAGCTATATACCCCCATATGAAGCTCCCAACACATATATGCTGAGATCTATAGCCTGGACTCCCACTCCTTCTTCAAGCTCCTTATTCACTCCAAGAACACACAAAATCACTTAAATATCCTCAAATGGACACACACAAGGTCAAGAACGAGGATTAGGGTTTGGGAGGGTTGATTGTCTGAGGATGGTAGCTAGGAATGAGGCCATATTATTCTTTATATAAGGACACCCTCTCATTTAGGGTTTTCACCATGTGCCTAATACGCCGAGCGTACTAGGTGGTTCCGCTTAAAAGTTACGCACATGAGTAGGCTAAGCATACACACACGTACACCCAGCATACTCAGCTACCACCTTTCTTAAATAAGGGACTTATCCGGCCAAGACTTCAAACTTCCATAGATTCCTCGATATAACTATGTTTCCAATGAACCTCATATACACGAAAAGGTGACGAGAAGCCCTACGCTTCTAGCAACTCTTCGCAGCCCCGAGGCTTCCTCGTGCCTGGGCTGCAGATCTGACACAGGATGTTACATTTCAAGAGCTTAGCACCTCATGTGTGATGCCTCAAATGGTTCACAAACATCATGTACAAAGGAAGACTTTGAGAGATATGCTAGACAATACCAAAAGTCGGTTAGGATTCTCTTAGAATGCATAGGTGTCAATTTTGGCTAAGGGGTGTCATTTATATAGTGTAGGATTCCAAGTGTCATGGGTAAACCCTAATCCATACACTTGGGTTGTAATCCATATCTCATGTGGGTTAACTTTTACGGATACTTACATAAACATAGCCCATCAAGGATCAATAGCCTAAACACTATATATCACTTATTCACATAATCAATCCTTGTTAATTTAATTAGTCTCTTTTGACCACGAAATTAATTCCAAATTAAATCTTGATCAATACTAATTAAATATTATGATTTCTCAATTAATATATTATACTTTTAATATATTAATAAATCATGAATAACCTCTTTCTCAAATATTCATCCTATCAGATTGTTCTGGTGAAGGTAACCCAAATGCATTATGCTACTCTCGGGTCAAGTACATACCAATTAAATTTATCGGCTTAGACACCTAACCCAACAGTCTCCCACATGGATAAGTCTAATAACTATTATTTCAAGTACGACTCCAAAATCCCGACTAGCCATCGTAGCTCTCAAAATCGGTTGTCGAACTCTGACCTGGTCAAATGGCACGTCCATTAGATAAGGGATCATATATTCCTCCATTCTAGATATCGTATGAACTGAGACATTGATCATAATCATTCTCTCTATTCATGTGTTGTTTCTCGATTTTCGATTTATGATGACCGACTAATAGAACAAATCAAATCAGTCTAGGCTTGGCCATGCGCTTGGGTTGTCATCACTAAATCATCGAGGGGCGCACATATATCGCTTTTATCCCACATTGGGTAAAAGGAAAGGATAAACATCGACTCAATTCTTTCTTGTACTTACTCATCAAATCACACACAACAATATGTTTTGTAACACCAAGTTATTGGTGCGTTTACATATGTCAATGTGCAACCGACTTGTAAACTAAAACTCACATGTCTTGGTTTCAAGAATATAATATATTATCGTCTCACAATAACTCGTGATAAAATCCATGAAGTGATTCATATGAGCATGGGTTTAATCCGATACTCGAATCTTATTTCATAAGTACTCATGAACACTGCAACAAACATATTCTATGTCTAAAACACATTAGACATTCTGCAGACGGATTCATGACAGTCTTGCCTCAATACCTACTTCCAAAGTATGATCAACTATGGATAGTTTGAATAACCTAGTTACTCGGGAAGTCAAAACATGCAAAGTGAAACACAAGAATAATCAAATCTAATATGGTGTGAAAACTGTTGAATATAAATAAAGCACCTTTTATTTAATCACCATATTGATTACACATTATTCATTGTATCATATTTCAATTAATCAACTTAATACTCGAATTAAAATAATAGTCATCCCATGCTCCAAGCATGTACACTATGTTTACCTATGGTCCTTACTTTTTGAAATATATCAATTGTAAACATTTCCAATGACACTCATTCCACAATTCCAAATCCTTATCGTAAGTGTAAGAATACCAAGTCCTTGCGACTTATTGTAATATGTTAGATTCTAAGCTTATATGTAGTGATACTTTTGTAATTACTATGCACACAAGTCACAATGACTTTGCTAATTACAAACTTTCCATTGGAGATGGTTACAAGACAATTCCATAGATACAAAGTCTCATATTCAAAGCACATTCCTTTGAACATCCTTCTTGCATAAAAGTTTCTAACTTACTCATAGATTATCGATATCCAACTCCCATTATGGAAGCTTTTCCATAATTGTCATATGACCATCCATTCTTAATAGAATCCTATCTACTCAGAATTATACCAATATGGCCCATTCATTATTATAATTCCAATTACCCTTAATCAACCAATCCTTAGCGAATCTCAGATCGTCCTTGAGAATTGTTTAACAACTTTAGTCATATCCGGTTCTACTCCTTTTTCCCTCTTAATGCCCTAGGCATTTGTAAAATTCATAACGCATAAATATTATAGCATATGAATCGATCCTATACCAGAAGCATATGGGACAGAATTCATAATGTCTTACATAAAGACATGATACTTTACCGTTCTCTTGCTATAATATTTCCATATATAGAATTTCCTTATGTTGAACTATTCCAACATAACATTCACACATATCCTTGACTTAATTTTGATTAAATCTCACAATCTAAGCTTTTATATTTGAAATGAAGTATGAGTTCCTCTCCCTTAATTACAACAAAACAACTTTTCAAACCCTGCAACTTTGCGAATTGATACTTTGTTTTCTATAATTAACATTGCTAACTTGCAACATGTAACATCCTGTTTCAGATTATCCATGATTAGGTTTCATGGTCTGCAAACCAGGCGTGGGGGAGTCTCGGGGTTGTGACGAGTTGCTAGAAGCGTAGGGCATCTCATCACTTTTCCGGGGATATAATGTTCGTTGGAAACGGACTGGTAACGAAGGAGCTAAGACAGTTTGATGTTTTTGCAAGTTTAGTCCTTATTTTGGGATGTGTGGCAGTTGAGTATGCGGGGTGTAATTATGTGTACGCTCGGCGTACTCATTTGCGTAGAAGAGACGCGAAGGCCACCTAGTACGCTAGGTGTACTAGATCCTGGAAGAAAACCCTAATGTTTGGAGTATCCCTATTTAAGGAACAATATGCCCTCATATTCAGCCACCATTTCCAGCATCTTACTTCCCTCAAAACCCTAAATCTCGTTTCTTGGCTTGTGTGAGCATTAGAGGCTTATGAAATGATCTTGTGGGATTCTTTTGAGAAGAAGGAACTTTGAAGGAAAAAGAGTTGTCATTCAAGCTCTTGGATCTGAGTTTTCTTGAGGATGGAGCATCATTCAGAGGAATCAAGCTCAAAACTTTGCTCTTATTTTGCATAGTTCATTTAATGTTCCATTTTAGGGTTTATGTCCCTAAAGCTTGAAGCTTTTTGAGTTGGTCAACCCAAGAGCCTTTTATTTGTCCTCTTTGATGTCTTTGGATGGTATAAGTTCATAAAAATGGAGTCTTGGTTGCCAAGATCTCCCCATCTATAGATATGTGGATTTTATGGTTGAAAAAATGAGAGTTTATGAGATCTTGACTTGTTCAGCCTTGATAGAGCTTAAAGTCACCAACTTTATGTTATAAGAGACTTCATTTCACCGAAATCTGAGATGGTATCCTTTTTCATAATGGGTTACGACCATTTGAGTGGGATAAGCAAGTCTGGGACGTACGCTGAGCGTACTCCCAGCTAGGTGCAGCGTAGCACCGAGTCACCCCCATTGCATGCGTGGCTAAGCATATGCCTAGCATAGAGAGATGTATGCCCAGTGTACGTCGCAAGTGTTGACTATTTAGGGTTTCGAGCAAATGTGAATATTGAGGGGCAAAATGGTCTTTTCACACTCCTGCGATTTATTAAAGTATTATCGGGTTTGGGGGTTAGGTCCATTTAAGGTTGGGCCCAATTGGCAAGATTGGCCCATCAATGGGCCCTTGTGTTGGGCTTGCCTTTTTGACTTGAGTTAAGGGTTGGTCCTTGGGAGGGCCCACTTAGTATTGGGCCTCGTTGGACCCAATGGGTTTGGGTTATTTGTTGACTGAGTTGGTGGGCTATCTTTAGACCTGATGAGTGAAGGTATGGTCTTAGATCCTAATTGGGTTAACTGTGGGTTTGGCATAGTGTTAGAGGCCGGTGTGCAGCGGCAGCATTTATAGGAGCCATTCATCATACGAGGTGAGTCTTATCACTATACTTACTGTGAGTCTAATCCTTGTTTGACTGAGATGTCTTATGTGCTTATTTGTGTGTTGTAATACTCTGCATTATGTCTCTGTTATTTATGCTGAGTATTGAGCTTATTGAGTTAGGACCGGAGGGTCCACCTGAGTTCAGGGACCAGAGGGTCCCACTGAGACACATTGACCGTAGGGTCTTATCAGAGTATAGTCATGAGAGCCTACTGAGATGTGTGAGGTATTTTGGGGAACTCACTAAGCTTCGTTCTTACCATGTTATGTGTTATGTGTTTTAGGTTTTTCTTAAGATTATAGGAAGGCACCGGCTTGATTGTACACACCAGAGAAGGATTTATGTTTTGAGGATCCTGGGTTGTTAATCAATCATTAATGGAGATGTTTTTTGTAAACTAAACAAATGAGATTTTGTGAAATGCTTTATGAAATTTATATGATTTTAAAATGAAAAGTTTGTTTGGAAGTTTGTAGTGTTACAAGTTGGTATCAGAGCCTTGGTTTGAGGAATTCGGATGCACCTTCAGGTATATCTGGACTCAAACTAAGGATTTGAGAAAAAATTTCAAAAGAAATGACTTTTCTAAAAACGATCAAGAGTTTCAAAGAGAAAAACAAGGATGAGCAGTGTGTACAATCAGCTAGAGCCCGAACGGTGATTTCCCAAAGTACCCTTACTTATTTGTGTTATGATTTTTATTGAGATATTAGTGATGCATGATAGATGATAGGCTAAGTATTTCATATTTTAGGGCTAGGGTTGCCTAATTTGTGATGCCTTAGCCGAGGAATTTTACTATCTCTGATGTGCTTTGAGTTTGTGTAGAATAAGAGTATCGAAAAGAGATCTTTTAAAGAGAACCTGAGTAGAGGTGTAATCTAGGAGAGATACCTAGATGAGCAGTTGAGGAGCCTACGGAGAGAGTAGTTAGATATCTGCGAGGGCATAGAGTTGCTTGAGTTTAGTGATACCTTTGGAGTGTAAGTGGAGTAGTGACCTAGAGTGGTTTTATGTGTTTGTAGAGATTAGTCAATGCCTGAATGTTATTTGCTTCGTGCTTTGTGTAACTCTTGATGATGCAAGTCAGCTACTAAGTGAATATGATGATATTCAGGAGGTAGATGATTGGGATCATAAGGAGTTCTTCAGCAGCCGAGGGCAGAGAAGTGAGTGAACCTAAGAAGTGGCCTTAGTCAGATGAGTATGCTGATAAAGGAGAGTTGACGAGCTACTTAGGAATTCTGGGACGATCCATGTTGAAAGTGTGGGTAGATGTGTCAGGTAGTATGGGCCCATACTACTGAAAGCAGAGGACCCGTACTCGAAACAAGGAGAATATCGGAGGTTCTAAGTAGCAGAGTGAGAGGTGATCACATGATTTGAGTACCATGATTCGTGGCAGTTAGAGCATCTAGTTTTACCATATGTTCCGTAGTGGTAGATTAGTCCGAGATCAGGTTCTAATGGAGAATAGCTGGGAAGGGAAATCGAGTTCGTTTCTGAGGGATTTTGTTGGCGAGATGTTACTTGGAGTCGCAAGGCTCATGGATGTGTAGAGATTATGCTTATCGGAGGATCGAGGTCTGAGTTGAGCCATCGGTTCATGGATGAGATGTCACCTTCTGTGGCAAGAGTTGTGTTGTTCCCGTTCTGGGAGAAGCGAAGGAGATATCAAGTTTCCGGTTTCAGAGTTGGAGGTAAACCCCGTAGGGTAGCATATGGTTGCAATCTTTTCACCAGAGTATTTAGGGCAGTATGTTTGTTGCGAGGTATTCCCTATACCACAAGAAAGCTATTAGTGAAGACTGAGATGAGGACAAAGAGATGCCTTAGTCGAATCAGGTATGCTGGGGAGATGGCCCTCGTTGTCTACGTTGTGTATCGACTGTGAGAGTGCGGTCATTTGTTTTCATGATGATTTCTGTGATGGGAGGCTGGCGGAGGAATCAGAGACGAGGTGCTTGATAACACATTATTTCCAGATGGAAAGTCAAGACTAATTCGGAACATTGGGGTATCCGGTTGTGTGTCGGTTTGAGGCTTTGGGATGACTAGAGGCAATCACGTTGAGGGGATTCTTAGATTTTGGTATGAGTTACGAGATATTTGGAGTTGCTTGGTTTCCATCGGAAATATCATCAATGCGATTACGTGGTACGTTCCAAGAGTCAAGTGTGATGCACCTGGTGAACCAGTTTATGGAGTAGATTGTTGGTATGCCAATTGGTGGTGGTTCGAACCATGATTCGGGGAGAACTGGGTATTCTATTAAGAAGATCAGTGATCCATTCATATATGGTTAGAGAATTGTTTATGGAGATCTATAGTGCGGACACATGAGACCTGGGTTATTGGTGGATGAGGCGAGGCGCAGGGTGAGATGATGTATGTGTAGGTGCTTAAGAAAGGATGGGTGAATCCACGACAGGTGGCCGTTGGTCAAAGAATTTATTGTGGCCAAGGATTTTTCGGGTTTGCTAATGTTGAGTTCGAGGTGGTTGTGTCACTGAGTTTAGGGTGCAATTGCTGAGATGTGTGATTGTCGGTATAGATTGTGATATATACTCCAAGGGGGACAAAAGTTGATTTGTCATCCAATTTCAGAGTTGGTATGAGTAGTTTCGTATGGGTAGTGATTAGTAGAGGATGGAGCTTCGGATTTTGTCAACGTGTTTTCAGTCGTTGACAATTCCCTGTGTTTCAAGTTGTGAGTCGAAGTATTTCGAGGTTCCGAGCTGTGCGAGTGGAAGATCAGTGTACGTGATAAGATATCATGAGATTTTGTGATCGTGTATTGGGGTATCTGAGTTTGACGCCCTAAATTTTTGGATTATTTTGAGATTTGAGTTCTAATTGGAGTATCGAGTGACTATTATTCCAGTGGGAACCCATCAGTTAATTTTCCCCAAAGCGAGACTGTCTATGGGTGTGCCTGTGTTGGGATAAGTGCCTGGCTTACGATAATTTAAATTAGGAGTGGTGGTGCACAAGCTGAATAGGTGTGTGCACCTATCTATGTTGGGTTGTGGAGCATGAGTTAGTGAACCCGGTGGGTTGATGATTTGATGATGAGATTATGAGGAGATCAGAGAGAGAGTGGATTCGAGTGGTAGTAATAACTTAGGATTAGCAAGGAAAAACCGTGGAGTCAGCCCATGGCGAGTTATTGAGTAGGAGAGTTTTGTAAGACTACGGGGAGCCATAGCGTCCCTGAATCAGTGAGAGGAAGGGTATTATGTGACTGTGGAGATTCGCAGCATACATGAGTCAGAGAAGGGTGTCGGGATACTACGGGGAGCCGTAGTATTCACTGGTTAAAGAGATAGTGTTGTGATACTGCGGGGAGCGGTAGCATTCTCGAGTCAATGAGAGAGTGTCGCGAGACTCCAGGGGAGACCATACCACTTAGTAGTCGATAAGGGGTGAATTTTGTCCTACCGGGGGCTGTAGTAATTCAATAGTCAGAGTATGACGCAGAGAAGTTCTTAGGGTTGGGCAGCCTTACCACTTGAGTCTTCGGGAACTTGATTGCCGAACCAGGGGCGAGACCGAGGTCTCCGTAATAGTCGATAATTGTTATATTCCGGATTGAGAAGGGATTATCATAATTGGAAGGAACTGAAGATTGGTGTGTGCATAAATTTGCGAATCTTCTGTCATGAGTTGAGTACCAGATTGGAATTGAGTGGTTCCAAGTCTGCGGTTGAATCAAACTCTCGAGGTTGGGTTTGGAGTCGTTCGTGAGTAGGCGAGATGAGAGTGTGTCACGAGACTATGGGGGAGACCATAGCACTCAGTAGTCGATAAGGGGTGAATTTTGTCCCACCGGGGGCTATAGTAATTCACTAGTCAGAGTATGACGTAGAGAAGTTGTTAGGCTTAGGAAGCCTTACCACTTGAGTCTTTGGGAAATTGATTGCCAAACAAGGGGCCAGACTGGGGTCTCCGTGACCGTCGATAATTGTTATACTCCGGGTTGAGAAGGGATTATTGTAATTGGAAGGAATTGAAGATTGGTGTGTACATAAATTCGCGAATCTTGGGTCATGAGTTGAGTACCAGATTGGAATTGAGTGGTTCCAAGTCTACGGTTGAATCAAACTCTCAAGCTTGGGTCTGGAGTCGTTCGTGTGTAGGCGAGATGAGGTTTCAGATTTTTAGATGGGTTTCATTTGAGGAGTGTGTATCTTCATCTGATTTCTTAGACCGCAGTAAGGTTAGTTTCGTTGGTATGAGAATACTCGTGAGACGCATGGAACCAGTAGGTGGTGGATGACAGAGGTCAGAAGCGACACGATTTCAGATGAGTTGTAGCATTCGCTTGGGGTAAGGTGAACATCGTGACTAGTGTGTCGCGATGAGCCGAGATAGTTTTCGTGAGAAGGGAGTCGGTGAGACGTATTGATTTGCAATGAGTAACATGGGAGGTTCATCTATTGGGTCGGGAGCTGACCTGGTGCTCAGTGTTGAAGGGGATAATTAAGAGCAAGCTGGGTTTCATGTCTATGGATATCAGAGGATACTTCCAAGTGAGCATGGCCTTTTCTTGTGTTCGAGATCAAATTTTTGGGATTTATTCTTTCGGAAAGGTCTTGATAGTTGTTCAGGCAATGGGTCCTTAGTGGGTTATGACCTTTCCGTTCCTCTTGAGTTCGACCGAGATCGATTAGGTAATCAGAGTTGGTAGAGTTTTCTTAGAGTCTATTAATCGATGAGAGATTAGCATGCTATTTTGCAAGGGTGGTCTGGCAGGGAGACAGACCACTAGAGTTTTCAAGTTTGGAAAAAGTCAGATCGAGTACCGTAGCGGCAGATGGGTCTATCCTTCTTCGGGTACGGGAGTTCCTGTTAGGATCAGGTATCTTTGGAAGATATTGTTGTATGATATGAGGTCCTTTCAGTGATGCTTTATGGGTTATCGGTTCGATCTATGCGTTGATAAGGAGAGATTTCGAGGACAAAATCTAATTCAAGTGGGGGAGAATTGTAAAATCCTATTTCAGATCGTCCATGATTAGGGTTCGGGGGCTGCATACCGGACATGAGGGAGTTTCGGGGTTGAGACGAGTTCTTAGAAGCGTAGGGCTTCTCATCACCTTTTTGGGGATATAAAGTTCGTTGGAAACGGACTGGTAACGAAGGAGCTATAACAAATTGAAGTTTTGGCAAGTTTAGTCCTTATTTTGAGATGTGTGGTAGTTGAGTACACGGGGCGTAATTATGTGCACGCTCGGTGTAATCATGTGCACGGAAGAGAAGCGAAGGCCACCAAGTATGTTGGGCGTACCAGAGGGTACGTTGGGCGTACTAGGTCCTAGAAGAATACCCTAATGTTTGGAGTATCCCTATTTAAGGAACAATATGCCAGCATATTCAACCACCATTTCCATCATCTTACTTCCCTCAAAACCCTAAATCTCGTTTCTTGGCTTGTGTGAGCATTGGAGGCTTATGAAGTGATCTTGTGGGATTCTTTTGAATAGAAGGAACTTTGAAGGAAGAAGAGTTGTCATTCAAGCTCTTGGATCTGAGTTTCCTTGAGGATGGAGCATCATTCATAGGTATTAAGCTCAAAACTTTGCTCTTATTTTGCATAGTTCAATTAATGGTCCATTTTAGGGTTTATGTCCCCAAAGCTTGAAACTTTTTGAGTTGGTAAACCCAAGAGCCTTATATTTTTCCTCTTTGATGTCTTTGGATGGTATATGTTCATAAAAATGGAGTCTCGGTTGCCAAGATCTCCCCATCTATGAGATATGTGCATTTTATGGTGAAAAAAGTGATAGTTTATGACATCTTGCCTTGTTCAGCCTTGATAGAGCTTAAAGTCACCAACTTTATGTTAAAAGAGACTTCATTTGACCGAGATCTGAGATGGTAGCCTTTGTCTTAATGGGTTAAGAACATTTAAGTGGGATAAGCAAGTCTGGGACGTACGCCGAGCGTACTTCCAGTTACGCGCAGCGTAGCACCGAGTCACCCTCTTTGCATGCATGGCTAAGCGTACGCCCATCATAGAGAGATTTACGCCTAGCGTACGTGGCAAGTGTGGAATTCCAGATGACTTTTTAGGGTTTCGAGCAAATGTGAATATTGAAAGGCAAAATGGTCTTTACACCCTCTTAGGATTTAGTAAAGTATTATTGGTCTTGGGGTTAAATCCATATAAGGTTCGGCCCAATTGGGAAGATTGGGCCATTAGTGGGCCGTTGTGTTGGGCTTGCCTTTTTAACTTGAGTTAAGGGTTGGGCCTTGGGTGGGCCCACTTAGTATTGGGCCTCGTTGGGCCCAATGGGTTTGGGTTATTTGTGGACCGAGTTGGTTGGCTATGTTTAGACCTGAGGAGTGAGGGTATGGTCTTAGATCCTAATTGGGTTAACTATGGGTTTGGCACAGTGTTAGAGGCCAGTGTGCAATGGCAGCATTTATAGGACCCATTCTTCATCCGAGGTGAGTCTTCTCACTATACTTACGGTGAAACATTAACCGGAGGGTCATATCTGAGTATTGCCATGAGAGGCTACTGAGATGTGAGAGGTATTTTGGGGAACTGACTAAGCTATGTGCTTACCGTGTTATGTGTTATGTGTTTCAGGTTTTTCTCAAGATCGCGGGAAGGCACCGGGTCGATTATACACAACAGAGAAGGATTTATGTTTTGAGGATCCTGGGTTGTTAATCAATCATTTATGGAGATGTGTTTTGTAAACTAAACAAATGAGATTTTGTGAAATGCTTTATGAAATTTATATGATTTTAAAATGAAAATTTATTTGGAAGTTTTCGGTGTTACACAACACTTATCATATTAATTATGCTCCCAATAGCATAATAGTTATTATCTTACTAGCATAACACTTATGCTCCCACTAGCTTTGACATGTACTCAAAACTCAGTTGTACTTCTAGAAATCAATACTTATTGACTTTCTTACCAAAGTTTAGATTTCTAATACGAGATGCTTCGATAAGCATTTATCTAAGCTCATACACCCTTTTTTTACGAAATCTCATATGTGTGTCTACACTATTCAAAACTTACAAGAATAAGCTCTGAATGTTCAAATTAATTGTCGTTTCTCACAATTTGACCTATGAAGAGGGATGCCATCATCAATCGAACTTGAGAATGCAAATATCACTATTGATATCTCCTTTAGTGAAAGCGTTTCCTCACAATCATTTTCATGAATTGGAGAGAAACCTTACGACACTTAGATTTTATGGTGTATGTGTTCCTATCCATGTGAATTTGTCATAACCATACTCACAAGACAAGGTTAGTGAAAAATCCAAACCCATATGGACTCAACTTGTTCAATCTTAATTTCTTTCCACCTAGAAGCTCAAGGGCCTACCATTGCTTCCAAGTTGTTATGCAAACAACTGAGCACTCATAGAAATCACATGCATTGTCAACTTTAATTGGAATAGCCACAGAAACAAGAATATGTCAACACAATAGGTTACAAACCTCAAGTCGTGTGCTAGTGATTAACAATAGGTTTACTCTTGATTAGTTCTTGAAGCTTTCCAAGATCTTTAAGACTCCCACTGACCTCTTGACATATTAGACTCTCTTTATCAAGAAACATTACTTGAAAAAAAAATATTTAAGAGTTAGCCCATTTTCTTATCAAGAAAAAATACTTCACACAATTGGTCTTAGTTGGTCTTTGTCTTATCCAAGACATCACAACCTACCAGTTTTAAATGTGCAGGAGTAAGAAAAAAAATATATTTTCTATTCCACATTTGATGAGTGTGTTATAAACCTTCTTAAGATTGTGTCATTTAAGGCACAATCTTGGAGTATGACTCTAAGAGTTGATTTTGGAACGAAGTATGATTCACCTTCATTGATTTAACCATTTCAACAATTCCTTATTCCTCTTCTTAGTCATCCAAGTGCACTAAGGTGTCCTTAGAGGATCAATTGTGATATGGTGTTTCATAATCATTAAGATGATCATAAAACACAATACTAAAGTACTCTCCTTTCCTTTCAGATTGGAGAAACTTTTATCTTTCTGCCTAATCAATTCTTCTTATTCGTTCTGCTATACATTTAAACCTTCCAATGGTTCAGAATTACACTTAATCTTGTAAGCAAAACAATGTTTACTAAACTTTAGTAAATCATGAAGAATAGTCTTATCATTCTTTGTGGTGGACCTGACTAGTGCACAACCAAGTGGAATTAGTCTTAGTTTCCCAAAGACAAAGGTTCTCACCCATCACACAATACAAGTTGCACGATTCCAAGTTTCTGGACAATTGAAACTTGGATGATGAGAATCTTTCTTTATTTGGTAAATTGACACTACCACAAACGAAAGAATCAAATCCATATTGCTAGAAATAGAAGCATACAAACATCAATTTTCATAAATGCCATTGCAAGGAAATATAAATAAGATATAATCAAAATTTCTCTTTATTTATAAAATGCGGAAAACCTTTCCTTACAATGCAAGTACATATGAAAACTATGTTTCTAAATATTCCTAAGCAGACCATCATAACTCCTAACATTAGCTCAAAAATCCGGTCATCGAACCATGTGATTGAAATCCATCTCTTCGCGATCAGACTCATCATGCTTTTCCTTTAAGCTTCCTTTGATCCTACACAACATCAAAATGTAATCTTATCACATCAAGTATTAAGAATCTACCAATAGGAACATAATAGAGTTAGATAGTTGACTTACCTGAAGTAGAACCATGCAATTTGATTCTACCATCTCTTAGATCTCTCAGGTAGTCACGACAATTTCGCAACCACTGCCCCTTCTCTTGGCAATAGAAACATATGGAATCTTTGGGAATGGTACACTGTACAATCTTAGACTTAGCCTTTCCCTTCGCTTTAGGAAGAGAAATTTTCTATGGACTTCTAATGCTTTCCATTATGATTGTCCATGGAAGTTTGAGAAGTAGATCTTCCAATCAAATTTGCTTTACCAGTACACCAAATCATTGTTGATTCCGTAGCAATTAGCAAATAGGTAAGATCGATAAGGGACATGTCGTGGTCTGTCATATAGTGATCTTTAACAAACTAACTATACGACTTACTAAGTAACTGAAGAATCAAGTTACAGCCAACTTCCTTGACACAAGGACTCCTAATATTCCCAGTCTGTCAATTTGTGACTTCATCTCCAATAAATGTGCCACACATACCTTCCATCTTGGTGTTGGCTTGCCAATAAGGCTTGAATGACCTTGGAAGAGGTGGAGGGAGTGAAGTTCCACTACAGCACAAAGAAGGTATTAATCTTTCACTATGATTGTCTTGTGGAATATCATCTTCATGAGAAAAGCTTTTTCCATAAGATTCAGGAAGACCATAGTTGTCTGACCTAGACATCTATAATGGGATATACTCAAGTTAGTTGATTTAAGTCCTTAATATAATACCCAACATGAAATATTAAGGCTAGGACCCAACACAATACTCTACAATTCAGAAGATGGATGTCGTAATCCAATTGTAAAATATTTAAAGGTAGGTAAATGATGATTTACCAATTTCCACCATGAAAAAAGAAATTGATTGTGACACCCCAAAATTCAGAAGTTCAAGGAAGGGCCAAAAGTGTAAATTTAAGAAAGGGACTCGACGAGTAGGTCTGCTTACTCGTCGAGTCGAAGCAGGATTCTATCGTGGTTTAAGTGGCCAACTCGCCGAGTCGGCGGCTTGGACTCGACGAATTGGTGCTGAAGAGTGAAAATCCTAATCTTGGGGGTTGTGCCCTATATAAAGCACATTATAACCCACCCTCAGCCTCTTGGCTACCCTTTTGAGATCCAGAAACCCTAGAAGCAAGTGAGCTTCCATTAATAGAGAGAATAGAGCTTTGGAGGAGAAAATCCTGGAAAGGGGATTGAAGATCAAGAGGCTTGCTGCAAACGAGTGCTGTAGATCCAGGATCTACTTCAGTTGGATCTTATATTGGAGATAATAATTGGTTTCTTTGTTTCTTTTGCATCTAAATATATTATCATATCGGATTTGGTGCATTTTTGCTATGGTTGAGAGCTATTTCGAGTTAGAGGCTTAGATATGAGGTTGCTACTTCAGATCTAGACTTGTGATGGTCTGAAATGTCATAAAGCTTCTGTCTAAGAGTTGTTGGTGAAGCCTCTTTGACATAAACCCTAGCCCTAGAGTGTTTTGGACCTATAGCTCCTTGGTTTCACGTAAAGTTTGCAACTTTATGTGAGGGCTAGACTGTAGAAGAGTGGATCTGTTGATTGGAGTCCCTACATGGCTCGAAAAGCCACTGTATGGATTGAGAACTAGAGAGACTCGGCGAGTCACATGGGTGTACGTGATGAATTGTATGAACATGAGCATGGACTCGACAGCAAGTCTGTTGAAGATTGCCTTGGATTCGGCGAGTCTGTTATTGGACTCGGCGAGTCTGGTCGTGGAACCCTAACCTCTTCTGGTTAAAGCCTCGAATCAGTGAGTTGAGGGGTTACTTTGTGAGTTGATCAGGATGCGACTCGGAGATTGTTGGACTCGACGAGTCTTGGGGTGACTCGGCGATTTGAGTCGTGTACTAAGAGTTTTCAGAGTATAAGGACTCGACAAGTCAACGAGTTGACTCAGCGAGTAGGGTCAGTCAGGAAGTTTGACTTTGGCCTGCACTTTGACTTTGACCTCCAATAGTGTTATGGTGATTGGTTATCTAAGTCAATGGTCCATTGATGGCAATAGGTGTTGGGGTTTGGAGTAGTGCTTCGAGTGTGTGCTTCCGTGGTTCAGTTCTGCATTCCAGGTGAGTTATCCTCACTGTACTAAAGGGTCTAAGGCACCAAGGCTAGCACTTTGAATTGTTGTTTAGAGCTTGTTATGTTATGTGATGATATGCTTGCTAGTATCTTGGTAGATAGGATAATGATATGAGGATGTGCCTTGTTAGCTTAGTATCCTAGTGGAAAGGATAGTTAAGTGATCGCTAGTTCTGTTGGATCAGTGCCCTAGTAGTTGGGTAGTGGTTATTTATAGACCTGTACTTGGTCTTGCCTTATGTACGCTTGTAGCAGGTTACCTGCGGGTTATATATGTTGAGCAGAAGCAGAAGGTATTCCATCCCGGTACGATGATAGGGCCCTAGTATGTTGGTTCAGTAGAGTATTATGTGGTTGCCTGTTATGTGTGCATGTTTGCTAATGTGGGGCATTCTAACCTGATAGTTAAGGGCCAGGTGTATTCCATCCCGGTAGGATAATTGGACTCATAGTAGGTTGGCATTCCATGTCGATGGTTGAGGGTCCTGGGGTATTCCGTCCTGAGGGATGATTAGACCCATAGTAGTAGTAATTACCGTAGGTATAGGGAGTGGGGCATTCCAACCCGATGGTTGTGGGCCAAGAGTATTCCATCCTGGTAGGATGATTAGACTCATATTATGTTGGCATTCCAACCCGGTGGTTGAGGGGCCTGGGGTATTCCATCTTGTGAGATGATTAGACCCATAGTAGTTATTGTTATATGTATATGTGTATGGGCATTCCAACCCGATGGTTGTGGGCCGAGAGTATTCCATTCCGGTAGGATGATTGGGCTCGTATTATGTAGGTATTCCAACCCGATGGTTGAGGGCCAGGGGTATTCCAACCGGAAGGTTGATTGGACCCGTAGTATGTTGTTCCTTGTTGTATATGTATGTTTATGTGTGTAGGGATACTTTGGGGGAACTCACTAAGCTTTCGGTCTTACAATTGTGGTTTATTGTTTCAAATGCTTCAGGAGATCATGGCAAGGCGAAGGTGTGATCGTACCGCTCCTCATGTTTCTTGATCTATGTGATATAGTTCTAGGGGATACTCTGATGTTCAAACTATTTTGAAAACAAGATGTATGAACTTAATGGTTTTTGAATGAAATAAAATGTTTTAAATCGGTTGAAATTTTTGGTCGTTACAAGTTGGTATCAGAGCCTTGGTTTGAGTGAATTGGAGGAACATTCGTGTGAATCCAGTCTCAAATCAAGGAGAGATTTTCAAAAAATAGTTTTCAAAAGGTTTTCAAAATAAGTAAAGGAGGACGCAGAGGGTACGATCAGCCGGAGCCAGTAAGTTACCCCAAAATACCATACAAGTTGTTTGTTTATGTGTTATGATAGAACAACATGCTAGTACTAGGCTATGGATCTTCTGGAATTGCATGATAGGATTGCCTGATTTGCGATGCCTGATAGCCTAGGGTTTTCTTGATATGAGATATTCGGTATTCCTCTAGGGGTGAGGATTGAGTGCTTGCTATTTATGTTGTGCTTAGGGCGTTGTGGTGATACTTGAGACAAATATAGGTAGGTGTGGAAGGTAGTATGGGCCCGTACTACCGAAAGCACAGGATCCATACACGTGTCAAGGAAGTCATAACCCCTAGGTTGTTGGTTAGAGGTTAGTTCGCGGTGGTTGCGCGAAGTATCTGAGGTTCTTATGTTTCATTTCCGTATGGTGGATGCGACGCATATCGAGGCAGGATCCGGTTTGGGATCGGGATTAGAAGAGGGTGGTCAGGATAGACCAGTACCACCCAAAGTCATTGGTCAAATGAGTACGGATGAGTTCGATGCCAGGATTCGTGAGATCGTGCATGAAGAGGTTGCTGCTATGTTCCGGGCTGAGTTGCCAGAACTGTTTGGGGCGATCAAGACTGCCATCGTTGAGTATTTTGATGAGCACTATGCAGCTCTTGCAGAGACAGTGGCAGTGGCAGTCGCAGCGGCTATGGTAGCGACAGGGGGGAGCCATTCGGGGCTTTCAGTATCAAGATTTCAACAATACGAAGCCCCTACTTTTGATGGAGTTCAGGATCTGATTGTTGCTATGAGATGGTTGTCAGATGTGGAGGGATGTTTCTTCACATGTTCATGCCCTGCTGATTAGAGGGTGAGGTGTGCTCTGAACTTGTTGTGGCTCAGAGTGAAGGATTGGTGGAGGTTGACTACGGGATCTTATTCTGATGAGCAGCGGGTAGCGGTTTCGTGGGATCAGTTCCGTGAAATGTTCAGTACTCGTTATGTTCCGAAGGTTGAGAGAGAGAGGTTGGCTCAGGAGTTCTTGGAACTGAAGCAGGGTTCAGAGTCGGTGACGAAGATCACCAGGATGTTCACTGAGATGGAGATGTTTTTCCCGGATTTTTGCATCAGAGCAGGCTCAGATGTCTTGATATCTGAGTATGCTCAAGAGGGACATCAGGCAGTTTGTGTCCACACAAAGGTGTAGTACCTTTTTGGTGTTGCAGGAGGCCGCTAGGTGGTGTGAGTTAGAGATTGTGCTCCAGTTGAGAGAGTGGAGGCAGGCCCCAGTGCAGTCGCAGCCTGCGCCACAGCGGATGAGGGTCGTTGATTATAGGCACGGAGGTCCGATAAGTCGCACTTGCGAGAAGTGCAGCAAGGTGCACAAGGGTTGTTGTCGTTCTTCTTCGGGGTGCCATAAGTGTGGCAAGGAGGGCCACATAGCCAGGGATTGGACGCAGTCGACTCCAGCGGCAGGAGTCCGACTTTGTTATCATTGTGATCAGGTGGGCCATATGAAGGCCCAGTATCCTCTGTTGGCTTCCAGGTCAGTGCAGGCCCCAGCGCCAGCCACTTTGAGACTTACTGACGGAGGTCAGGGTCGAGCAGAGCCTCCAAAGGCTCTATGGTGTGCTTATCAGCTTGTGACCGAGGAGATCGGGTCAGCGCCAGAGGTGTCAGTCTGTATGTTTTCTTCCTTATCTTTTTTATGATGTGATTATGAGATGTTGTTTCTTGCATGAGATATTAAAGTGTTGTATGTGTTAGAGAAGAGTTAGTATTGAGGGTTTTTAGAGGGTTAGTATATGGTGTGGAATTCGAGAGAAAGGAAGGTTATGGTTCGGGAAATCGGGAACTTTCAGCAGGAACTTAGGTTCCTTGAAGTTCGGTGTATTATTGGGGTTCGATTGAGCGGCATGTTAGCTTCGCCGCCAGTGGATGGTGGTTAGTGCCCTAATTGGGGGACAATTAGAAATTCTCGGATGAGCCGCTGGTTGAAGAAGGTTGCCTGACACGGTTTGAATGTTGGTTATTAAGGTGGTGCGATGAGGCGGTTCAGTTACAGTAAGGGCTTTGCATGTGTCGTCGATTTTTGAACCACTAGTGAGGACGTTTTCTTTGTGATAGCGGCTAGTGGGGTTGTCCCCGAATGGTGGAGATTTCGAGGAAATACGGCATGCTATGTATGGGTTGCTGGTTATGCGATCAGTCTCTAAGTATGTATGCATGTTAGGAAATTGCGATAAGCACCGCTAAGGAGTGATGTATAGCGAGGATATGTAGTTGTGGCAATGTTGGATGATGCGTAGGCATGTTTTCAGTCTCCTTGGAAGAGGAGGGGGATAGGGGCTCCACACCGGAGATTTATATAGAGGAAAGTGAGGTAGCAGGCTAACAGACTTCGGAGCAGTCTCGACCAGTGATGAGGACTGTATAAGGATATTACAGTCGGAGGTCAAGGACCTAGAGATCGTGATAGGGAGGTATGGGTAGGTTACACTTAGTTGTGGCGAACCGAAGGGTTCGAGGGTGACGCAAGGACAGGGTCCTAGGTTCCGAGTATGGTTGTAGGTTTGAGTTATGTATGTGGAGATATTCCAATCTGGGGTATTCCATCATGAGGATGATCGGACCCTATGATTGATTAGACCTGGTGTGTTTGGTATTCCATCCCGAGGGTTGATTGGGCCAAACATATATGAGGAATGCAAGGGTATACCATCATATGGATGATTGGACCCGTTATAGGCGTGCCTGGTATTCCAACTGTTGGGTCAAAATATGGTTTATACTTTGTTTTTCTGGGCAATTATATTTTTATGTAATATTTTATGAGCCTACAGTCTAGTTTACAGTCAGGTGGTGTTTACGGTTGAGTTTACGGCCGTAAACCCATTTACGACCCATGTCCACCAAGCCCATGTTCCCCTTGTAAAAATATTTGTGTTAGGTTGTGTGGAACGATTTGATGAACGAGAGAAGAGAGAAACTAGAGAGCATTTTGTGTGTGTGGATCTTTGTATCTGGAACTTTAATTTTAATCAATTCATAAAGAGATTCATATTAATCTTCTTCTCCTTCTCTTCTATTTGATCTGACATCATCCCTTTGATTGGGATTTCGCACAATCAAACGGATTTGATTGATACACAGGCAGATTTGGGATTACAATTGGTATCAGAGCCAAGTTGTATCAATCAATTTTGTCAGATTTGGGGCATAATTTGATCTTATTTTCAAAATATTCTTTCGTTTTTGGATAGATATCTGACAAATAAAGGGGGTTTCTTGTAACACCCAAAGTTTTGAAGACCAAGAAAGGAAAGAAAACCCTAAGTTTAGGGGTCGACTCGGCGAGTCCGAGCGGGATCCGGGTTGGGGAGTAAGTGACCGACTCGGCGAGTCGGCCAAGGAGACTCAGCGAGTCTGGTCTGTACGAGGAAAACCCTAATTTCGGGAGTTGTATCTTATATAAAGGGTGTTATGTCCCTCGCTCAGCCTCCATATCATCCTAGAGAACCTGTAAACCCTAGATTTCATGGGAGCTTCCATCATTTGAGAGAAATAGCTTTGGAGGAAGGAAATTTTGGAAAGGAACTTGAAGATCAAGAAGGTTGCTTCAAAGGAGAGGTGTAGATCCGAGATCTACTTCAGTTTGTGTTCATCTTGGAGGTATTAAGCTGCCATTTTCCCTTCTTTGCATCTAGATCTATTTTGTTATGAAATTTGGGGGTTTTATGGTTGATTGAGACCCAATTCGAGTTAGGGGCTTAGTTATGTTGTTCCCACTTCAGATCTAGTGTTGGGATGGTCCAATATGTCATAAAGCATAAGAAGATGAGTAGTTGGTGAAGCCCTTTTGTCCTTAAACCAAACCCTACTATATTTTGAGCCTAGATCTCTTTAGTTATACGTAAAGTTTGCAACTTTACGTGGGGGTTAAGCTTGGGAAGTATGGATCTATGGTTTGGAGTCCCTGCATGACTCAAAAGTCCTCTGCATGTAAGGAGATCTGAATGGACTCGGCGAGTCCTTCGAATGGACTCGGCGAGTAGAATCAAGATTTGGAGAAACTCGACGACTGGGATGAAGAGCTCGTCGAGTCAGATGAAGTTGGGCAGGAACTCGGCGACTTGGATGAACAACTCGGCGAGTCTGACGAAGGTTGTCTTGGACTCGGCAACTCTGTTCTTGGACTCGGCGAGTGAGGTCGCGAAACCCCAAACCCTTCGAGTTGAGACTCAAATCAGTGAGTCGGGTGGAGACTCAGCGAGTTGGACAGGACAGGACTTGCTAATCGTTGGACTCGGCGAGTCATGGACTGACTCGGCAAGTGGAGTCGCGAATAAAAGGACCCTGAGCATATGAACTCGGCGAGTCAGTAGGTGGACTCGGCAAGTAGGGTTGACCTGGAAGGTTGACTTTGACCAGGACTTTGACTTTGGCCAGAGTTAATTTGGTTGTCTTTCGGGGGTCAGTTAGACTAAGTGTTGCATTGATATTGATAGCTCGGGGAGCTAGTGGAGCAGGAGTTCAGTGAGTTGTCGAGCAGCAGCTAGTGGGATCATCAGCGAGTTCAGTCAGTGCAGGTGAGTTTCCTTCCAGTAGGAAAGGGTCTAAGGCCACAATGCCGGCCCGTTCAATTAGTAGTAGTTTCCGGACTTCGGTCTGATGTAGTAGTTAGTATGTTTGATGCCTTCGTGGCTCAGACAGGTTTGCGTGTTATGTGTTCCGGGTTATGGCCCGCAGCAGTATGCAGTATATGTTGTTGTGTTAGTTGGATGTTTATGCTATGCTATGTTCAGTAATTCCGGACTTCTATCCGATGCAGTCAGTTCCAGACTTCGGTCCGATGCAGTTAGTCCCGGACTTCAGTCTGATGTAAGAGGCAAGGCCTTAGTAGTTCTGGGCTTCGGTCCAATGCAGTTCCAGACTTCGGTCCGATGCAGGAGGCAAGGCCTCAGTAGTACTGGACTTCGGTCCGATCCAGTTTCCGGACTTCGGTCCGATGCAGTGGGCTAGGCCCCGTATTTGCTTTATATGTTATTGTATGGTATGTGGTAGTTTGGGGGAGCTCACTAAGCTTCGTGCTTACGGTTTTCAGTTTTGGTTTTAGGTACTCAGGTTTCAAAAGAGGAGCTCGAAGAGGTTGCAGTGCACACACCATAGTCAGTTAGCCTGGGAATGTTTTACTCTAATAATGAGATTATGTTTTGAATTAATACTCAAAAATTATGTTATGACTTATGATACAGTTTTATAAGTATGGTTTTAGTAATGTTTTAAAGAAATTTTTAGCCTTGAATTTTGGGACGTTACAAGTTGGTATCATAGCCTTGGTTCGAGGGATTCGGGCATGCTCTCAGGTGTGCCTGAACTCAAACTGAGGGGTCAGATAAAAAGTTTTCAAAAATGAAAAGACAGTTTTGTAAAAAAGAATTTTGAGAACGAAAAACAGTTTTAGAAAAGAAAAAAGAATTCAGAAAGAAAATAACTTGGAAAAGAGAAAAAGGGTGTGGTGCTTGCAATCAGCCGAGCTCAAGTAAGTACTCCCAAATTACCCATACAAGTTTATGTTATGATTATCAGTTTCAGTTTCAGTAGAACAGCATGCTAGAATAGGACTAAGGATCTAGGAGGATGCCTTATGTGCCTGCTTTATGTGTTTCAGCTTGTTAAGAATTTCATGCTAGTATTGGGTAGACAGTAGTAGGATAGCCTGTGTAGGTTATGCCTGATAGTATGAGCTTAGCATTGTATGCTAGTACAATTTCTTGTTATGATAATAGTTTTGCATGAGTATGTTTCCTTTGTCCGAATGTTGCTTGCTTTGTGCTTTGTGGGACACTGAGTGATGGGGAGTTAGCCATTAGGTGAATACGTCACATCACATGTGATCAAGGTTGAATAATCTCAGAGTGTTGGATTTGGCCCTACTGCGCAGCTCTCATTTGAGTCTAACCGTTGTAGGGACGAGACTTTTACTTGAAGGATTATACGAGCCTCATTGCATGTGATGGTATTCAGGTGGTGGCTAAGTGGCATTACAAGGAGGCCTTCAGCAGCTGAGGACTGGTTTAGGCAGAGTCAGAAGTTCCCTAGGGCAAGCCTAGGATGAGAGTAGCAGAGATCAGTAGTAGTAGAAGTGACTTAGTGGAGTCAAGGCAGTTCTTGAGGAAAGTACGGATACATGTGGAAGGTAGTATGGGCCCGTACTACTGAAAGCAGAGGATCCGTACTCGAATCAAGAGGGGCCGAGACGAGACCAGGGAACTTTTAGAGTGTATGAGAAATCCCTCACCAGTGGTGTGTATATTGATAAGGAAGTGTTATATTTTCAGCATGGTGACGTTGCGCGAGATATCAGTTTGCAGTTCAGGTGCCGGGGAGGGATCTGGCTCGGGCTCTAGAGCCGGGCAGCTTGATGATCAGATGATGGATTTCATTTTCGCAGAGATCATGTGCAACATCATTGATCAGACTCCAGTGATCTTCAGTTCGGTTAGAGAGGCCATTGTGGAGCTCATGGACAGTCATCTTGAGGCCTTCAAGGCCGGGATAGTTTCAGGACAGATTGGGGCTCGTCTAGACCCCGATTCTTATGGAGTTCAGGGATCCATCAGGAAAGGAGATCCCATTTCTAGTTTTTGTCATCAGTGGATAGGAGTTAGTGGGGCATCCCATCTCCAAGAGAGACCTCTGCATGATTGTATAGTTAAGGAGGTTACGCGAGCCGTTCGCGAGGATCTGCCCGACATGGTCGTGAGGATCACTGATAGGTTGATTGCGAAGCTCAAGGATCAGACAGTTGTTGTTCAATCAACGGGCGGTCTCGACAAGGTAACATAGGAGCGAGAGGCAGGCAGGGAATTGGAAAGGAAGAGGAAAATGGATGAGACTCAGGTAGCCACAGGTTCGGGTAAGGGGCCCAAGGGGTCGAATTTGAGGACGAGGGACTATCAGAACCGCAGTCGATGCGGGAAGTGCGGTAGGACGCACTTGGGTGCGTGCAGGCGTAGAAGTGGTGGCGATGCCGGATTTTTCAAGTGCGGCCAGATTGGCCATTTTAGCATGGATTGTGTTGTTATCATCGCCCATGGACTTGATCCGATATATTTCCTATGCAGTCAGAGGGGCCACAAGAAGGCCCACTCTCCGAGTTTATATACAGCAGGGCAGGTGCCAGCTCCTGCCCTTGGGACTTCAAGTACCGCCAGTGGTTGCCGAGGCCGGGCAAGGGCGCCCACGGCTCGGAGTTGAGTTTTTCCGGTTGATTTCAGCAAGGATTCGAGCAGCACTGAGTGATGGAGGTATGTATCTTTTACCTCCCCGTCAATTATTATTCATGATATTATTGTTATGTTGTTGCATTGATGTCAATAAGCATATGTGTTGGGTATTATATTACCTGTTTGTGACGGAGTTTTATGCCATCCGCATACCTTGGAATTGAATGGTGAATTGGAGGTCGTCCCCTCTAGATCAAGTTACTTCGGATACAGTGACTGTAGCATGTATGTGTAAGAATCAGTAATGCCTCACTATTTTCGAAAGGTATCATTCTAGATTGATCAGTTAAATCCTTAGTAGTGACAATTTAGAGCTCCTAGTGAGGTAGCCAGCCGGCAGTAAAAAAGTGGGTTGGGGATGTGCACCCCAAACGCAGGTTCTCAGGATGAAGTCCCTAAAGAAAATATGGTTAAGGATTGAAGGGTGCTCAGTTAGATAGCATGAATGGTTCGGATATGGTAAAAGTTAGTTGGAGCGCTGACAGAGGTAAACGTTGGCGGACAGCAAACCGCCTTTTTAATGGAAGGAAGGTTGGGGAATCCTTTCGACCAGTGAGCAGTAAGGAGTTAGCCGGATCCAAGTGGGGGAGAACCCTCTGAGTGTACAAGGTTAAGAGTACGCAGTTCTAGAATGAGTACACGACCTCTGAGAAGAAAAGGTAGTAGTGCAACGATTGATGGATTGAGGAGCTCAGAGTTGGGAGTTTGAGGAACTTCCCAACAATGAGTTCATGTGATTGAGATGGTTAGTAGTGGTTGGGAATTCAGGGTTGGAGGACCTCCTGTAGGACTCTAGTGAGTCAGAATGAGGATCATGAGAACAGTTAGCAAGAGATGCTTTCGTGTTAGTAGTCAGTGGCAGAGACGGCATGCAGGTTGTGTGGATTCGGGAGTTGGGGATTTTGGAAACTTCCCAACGATAGTTTCATGTATCCGGATTAGTAGACGGTTGGTTTGGGAACCAAGCCGAAGAATTCCTCGACGGACCGCTAAGTGTATCAAGGATATAAGATGTCCAGGTTGATGTAGCATTCGATGTCTGAGGGCTGGTTTTGAGAAATCAGGATGAGGAATCACTAGCAGGACTAGGGATAGTCAGGATGTCCTCGGGATAGTAGTAGAGTGTTGTAAGTCTGCGGGGGTAACCGTAGCATTCGCTAGCAGTTAGATAGTAGTGGAGAGTTGTAAGTCTGCGGGGGTAGCCGTAGCATTCACTAGCAGTCAGATAGTAGTAGAGTGTTGTAACTCGACGGGGGTAGCCGTAGCATTCACTAGCAGTTGGATAGTAGTAGAGTGTTGTAAGTCTGCGGGGGTAGCCGTAGCATTCGCTAGCAGTTAGATAGTAGTGGAGTGTTGTAAGTCTGTGGGGGTAGCCGTAGCATTTACTAGCAGTCAAATAGTAGTAGAGTGTTGTAAGTCTGGGGGGGTAGCCATAGCATTCACTAGCAGCCAGATAGTATTAGAGAGTTGTAAGTTCGCGGGTGTAGCTGTGGCCTTTATCAAGCTGGTAGACAGCATGAGCGCGTTGTTGGACGTGGGGGAAGCAGTAGTACCCACAATTTCGGGTGCAGTAGTGAGGATATGGGAATCCACGAGTTAGATTTCATATTTCCCAAATGGTTCAGTTATGGTTAAGTCGGCGATTTATCAGTAGATCGTCACCTCAGTTATCAGATTAGGGAAGCAGTGGACCGTTTGGGTTCGTGTATGTTAAGGGCTACCGTTAGTCTAGGAGCCACCATTCTTTAGCTTTAGATTTGATGATGTCAGGATTCGACGTATGGACCCGGTCGGTTGGATCGGGAGGTTGTTAGAGTTGCAGTGTCAGGATGACCGGTGGAAACTAGCTCCAGAGAAAGATTTCGTTCAGAAGTTGTGGGAGCGACTAAGTAAGGAGTCTTTGGGCTCCACAGTTGAGTTGGAACCCAGTATTGCAGATAACCGATGAATGATTGGAGACCAGGAAGGTCTTGAGATGTTGTGGGAAGCAGCCATTCAGCCAGTTCAGTGTTTCAGTTAGTTCAGTGTTTCAGTCAGCTCAGTGTTTTAGCTAGTTCAGTGTTTCAGCCAGTTCAGTGCCTCAGCCAGTTCAGTGTTTCAGGTAGTTTAGTGTTCCAAGTAGTTCAGTATTGCAGGCAGTTCATTGTTTCGGATAGTTTCAGTATTAGTGGCAGAGTGGATAGAACAATTATAGATAGTCAAGGTATCTTCAGAAGTCGCTGAAAGCAACTAGGAGATTGCGATGGGGTGTAGTAACCGGTAGGAGTCCGGTAACCTAGAAGTGGAGACATCAGTAAGGACTAGGGTGGTCTCGGTTCATCCGGAAGGCGGATGAGGAATCTCAGAAATTTTCGGTCAGTAGTATTGCGGGTAAGCAGTCTATGGTGGATTTCAGTTACTCAACATTGAGGGGTGCTCAGCACCAAGTTACGTCAGATAGGAGTGTCAGTGCTTGCTGGCGGTGTTGACCCGTACTGGAATTAGCGGGGGTGATGGTTTGGTGAAGATAGGATCTTCACAGTGACAGAGGAGATAGTTGGTTATGGAGCATCGCCTTGGGAAGGCAAGGGAATTGCGTAAGGAAAGAAGCGGTGAACCCCTATAGGTTCGGTGCAGTACTCAGTGAGTACCAGAAGGATTGTCGGTTTAGTAAGTTGTGTTCCAGGATGTTCAGGGTTAGCGTGACCCGAGGCTATTATCCGCAAGGATTGATGATAGTCAGAATGACCAAGCGGAAGGCCAGCAAAGGTAGGCAGCTAGTGTTGGATTAATTGGTAGGATATTGGAGGCAGATCGCAGGCGGTGGGACATCGCGAACTTCGAGGATGAAGTTTAGTTTAAGTGGGGGAGAGTTGTAACACCCAAAGTTTTGAAGACCAAGAAAGGAAAGAAAACCCTAAGTTTAGGGGTCGACTCGGCGAGTCCGAGCGGGATCCGGGTCGGGGACTAAGTGACCGACTCGGCGAGTCGGCCAAGGAGACTCGACGAGTCTGGTCTGTACGAGGAAAACCCAAATTCCAGGAGTTGTATCTTATATAAAGGGTGTTATGTCCCTCCCTCAGCCTCCATATCATCCTAGAGAACTTGTAAACCCTAGATTTCGTGGGAGCTTCCATCATTTGAGAGAAATAGCTTTGTAGGAAGGAAATTTTGGAAAGGAACTTGAAGATCAAGAAGGTTGCTTCAAAGGAGAGGTGTAGATCCGAGATCTACATGAGTTTGTGTTCATCTTGGAGGTATTAAGCTGCCATTTTCCCTTCTTTGCATCTAAATCTATTTTGTTATGAGATTTGGGGGTTTTATGGTTGATTGAGACCCAATTCGAGTTAGGGGCTTAGTTATGTTATTGCCACTTCAGATCTAGTGTTGGGATGGTCCAATATGTCATAAAGCATCAGAAGATGAGTAATTGGTGAAGCCCTTTTGTCCTTAAACCAAACCCTACTATGTTTTAAGCCTAGATCTCTTTAGTTATACGTAAAGTTTGCAACTTTATGTGGGGGTTAAGCTTGGGAAGTATGGATCTATGGTTTGGAGTCCCTGCATGACTCAAAAGTCCTCTGCATGTAAGGAGATCTGAATGGACTCGGTGAGTAGAATGAAGATTTGGAGAAACTCGACGACTGGGATGAACAGCTCTTCGAGTCAGATGAAGTTGGGCAGGAAGTCGGCGACTTGGATGAACAACTCGGTGAGTCTGACGAAGCTTGTCTTGGACTCGACAACTCTGTTCTTTGACTCGGCGAGTCAGGTCGCGAAACCCCAAACCCTTCGAGTTGAGACTCAAATCAGTGAGTCGGGTGGAGACTCAGCGAGTTGGACAGGACAGGACTTGGTAATCGTTAGACTCGGCGAGTCATGGACTGACTCGGCAAGTTGAGTCGCGAATAGAAGGACCCTGAGCATATGAACTCGGCGAGTCAGTAGGTGGACTCGGCGAGTAGGGTTGACCTGGAAGGTTGACTTTGACCAGGACTTTGACTTTGGCCAGAGTTAATTTGGTTGTCTTTCGGGGGTCAGTTAGACTAAGTGTTGCATTGATATTGATAGCTCGGGGAGCTAGTGGAGCAGGAGTTCAGTGAGTTGTCGAACAGCAGCTAGTGGGATCATCAGCGAGTTCAGTCAGTGCAGGTGAGTTTCCTTCCAGTAGGAACAGGTCTAAGGCCACAATGCCGGCCTGTTCAATTAATAGTAGTTTTTGAACTTCGGTCTGATGTAGTAGTTAGTATGTTTGATGCCTTCGTGGCTCAGACAGGTATGCGTGTGATGTGTTTCGGGTTATGGCCCGCAGCAGTATGCAGTATATGTTGTTGTGTTAGTTGAGATGTTTATGCTATGCTATGTTCAGTAGTTCCGGACTTCTGTCCGATGCAGTCAGTCCCGGACTTCGATCCGATGCAGTTAGTCCCGGACTTCAGTCTGATGCAGGAGGCAAGGCCTCAGTAGTTCCGAGCTTTGGTCGGATGCAGTTCCGGACTTCGGTCCGATGCAGGAGGCAAGGCCTCAGTAGTTCCGGACTTCGGACCGACGCAGTTTCCGGACTTCGGTCCGATGCAGAGGGTAAGGCCCTGGTTACTTCCGGACTTCGGTCCGATGCAGTTTCCGGACTTCGGTCTGATGCAGTGGGCAAGGCCCAGTATGTGCTTTATATGTTATTGTATGGTATGTGGTAGTTTGGGGGAGCTCACTAAGCTTCGTGCTTATAGTTTTCAGTTTTGATTTCAGGTACTCAGTTTTCAAAAGAGGAGCTCGAAGAGGTTGCAGCGCACACACCATAGTTAGTTAGCCTGGGAATGTTTTACTCTGATAATGAGATTATGTTTTGAGTTAATACTCGAAAATTATGTTATGACTTATGATACAGTTTTATAAATATGGTTTTAGTAATGTTTTAAAGAAATTTTTAGCCTTGAATTTTGGGACGTTACATTTCTTCTTTGCATTTTTGATAAAAACGAGTTTTTGATTGAGTTTTTTTGAGAAAAAAATGGTGAAAAACGTCATTTTTTAAGGGTTTACGGCCATTGAAGGGTTCTCGGCGGTAAACAGTTTGCGGCTAGGGTTTCTTGCGGCGGCGGCTAGGGCTTCGGAGTTTACGGCCTCGGAGTTCACGGTCTGAGTTCACGGCCCTAGATTACGGCCTTTGCGTTCTCGGTTAGCCTCAGTCAGCAGTGTGTGCGAGACTTTGATCAGGGTCCGAAGTTCGCACGCATACACTTAAAAAAAAGGGGGGGTGGGGCGAAGCGTTTTTGGGGGGTGCTGGTATTCGAACCCGGGTCTCCTCCATAGAAGACCAACGCCTTACCAGTTGATCTACATTGCCACATGCTTCTATCCTTCCGTTTTTCATTCAAAACCTCTCATTTTAGCATTTAAATTTCGAAAATTGGCAACTTTAACCCCCAAAATCAATTTCTTTTATTTGTAAAACCTCATTTTCAATAATAAAAAAAATTAAAAAAATAAAATAAAATAAGATATAAAAAAATTAGTTTTTAAATTTTGACTTTTATTTTTGACTTTTATTTAAAATTTTGACTTTGACTTTCAGATTTGACCTTTGATTTTAAACTTTGATTTTTTTCGTTTAACTTTTAAATTTTCAAATTTTGCTTTTCAGTTTGACTTTTAAGTTTTGACTTTTTAAGTTTGACTTTTGAGTTTAACCTTTTAAATTTGACTTTTAAGGTTGACTTTTGAGGTTTATAATCAAAGGGTTTGACTTTTAAGTTTGATTTTGGCTTCTAGTTGTGCTTTTTAATTGATTTTAAGGTCTACGAGGGAGTTGAAAACATTAAAGAGAGTCCTTAGGATATGTTAAGACAAAATTTCAACATTTTTTATTATATCCCTGGAGAAACCTTCGAAACTCAGTTGCAGCGATTTACTACACTTACTACTGAGATGAATATAGCTGGGATCTTCTTGTCTAAGTTTGAGATAAACAAAAAGCTATTGAATTCACTTCCGAAATCGTGGGATATGAACGTGGCTATCATCAAGATGACAAAAGATCTCAATCATCTTAGTCTTGCTGATGTAATTGAAGAACTTGATGCTTTGAAGTGTAGAAAAACAATGAGTTATGAAAACATTCCAGTCACTGAAGTTACATGTACTCCAGCTTGTGAAACTATAATTAAATTTCTTCGGGAACAAATTGATTTATTAAAAAGGGAAGTTGAGGACTTGAGATATGAAGGATATCAACTCAGGAAAGGACAGAAACCCCTGAAGGCTGAATTAGAAGCAAAAACCAAGGACTTTAGGAAACTTCAGGAAGAGTATAGCGACAAGTGTGAAAATTATGACTATATTAAGAGACAACTTGTTGCATTAATGTAACACCGAAAATTTCAAACAATTTTTCATTTAAAAATAATCGTTTAATTCTTAGAAACACTTGTTTAAAATCTCATTCATAATCGAATTACAAAACATGACTCCATTTTCACTAGTATAGAAAACCAGGATCCTCAAAACATGACTCTTTCTCTGGTGTGTACAATCAAGCCGGTGCCGTCCCGTGATCCTGAAACATATACATAAAACAAAACACTGTAAGCACGAAGCTTAGTGAGTTCCCCAAAATACCACACACAACACATATTAGCCACTCAAGGCTATAACTCTGTGGGTCCGTGGACCCTGCTCTGTGAACCCTCTGGTTCTAACTCTGTGAACCTTCCGGTTCTAACTCTAGGAACCCTCCGGCTCCAACTCTGAAAACATGCACAGCAAAAATCACATAGAAATAATACAGTACAACACATAACATACATAACATACAAATACTCTGTCACATAACTCTGGTTACCTACTCAAGGTAAAGTATAGTGAGAAGACTCACCTGGCAAGCAGAAAGCAGATATCCCCACACTTGAATCTCGAACTCGCCGCCACCTAACACGTAAGGCATATACTCTCATGAATATAACTCTCGAGACTAGAATCAACCCTGTCATGGCACCCTCTTAAGGGTAAAAGACTATTTTACCCCTCTCTTGGCCCAAAGGCCACATCGCCGACCAACCCCTAAAAGTCAACGGTCAACTCTTGGTCAAAGTCAAAGTGCTCAGTCAAAGTCAACCCCCCTGGTTGACCCTGCTCGCCGAGTCAACCCGTCGACTCGTCGCGTCCCCATGCTTGGAACTTCCCCAATCCACGACTCAACTCGCCGAGTCACCCCGAGACTCGCCGAGTCCCACAACTCTGTGTCCACTCGCACACAACTCACCGAGTCATCCCCTGACTCGCCGATTCTCGACTCAACCAGAAAATATTGGAACTCTTCGACAAGACTCGCCGAGTCTAAGGCTATCTTCAACCTACAAGCCGAGTTGTTCATACAACTCGCCGAGTTCCAGGCCATCTTCATCCAACTCGCCGAGTTGTTCTTCCAACTCGTCGAGTTCCAGCTTATCTTCAAGCAACTCGTCGAGTCCACCCATGTGACTCGCCGAGTACCACCGGTCTGAACCCATACAAAAGCATTCCAGGCCATGCAATTGATCCAAAACATAGATCTAGCCTCCTACAACTCATCCATCACGTAAAGTGGCAAACTTTATGTGAATCCAAATAAATCTATGCATTTTCACTCTAGGGTTTGGGTTTGGGACAAAATAGCTCCATCAACCACTCATAAACAGGGACTTTCATGCATTCCAACCCTTCTCCATTCCAGATCTGAGGTAGCAACCTCAGATCTAACCTCTAAACTCCAATACATCCAAGGATATGATCTCTAACACCCCCAAAATGATGCATCTAAGAAATAGCAGCTCAAAAACGAGATATTACCTCAAAGGAACGCCCCAACTGCAATGAAAAACGAATCCAAGGAAAGCCCCTTGCTCCAAGCCTCTTACCCTTCAAGATTTCCTCAACAATTGCTTCTCCAAGCCTCCAAATGCACTTGATCCACACACACACGAGGGTTAGGGTTTCTGGACTTAAGAATGAGTAAGGAGGCTGGGGGAATGGATGTTATGTTCTTTATATAGGGCTCAACCCCGAGAATTAGGGTTTTCTCCACTCAGCGCCTACTCGCCGAGTCCATTACTCTGACTCGCCGAGTCGGCCACTTAATACGCGATCAAGTCGTGACTCTACTCGCCGAGTCCGCACATGGACTCGCCGAGTCGCTCTTTCCCAATTTACTCTTTTAGCCCTTCAACTCTACTCTTGATATTTCGGGATGTTACAATTCTCCCCCACTTAAATTAGGCTTTGTCCTCAAAGCCTATGGCAACTCAACTCCAAAATACTCCTACGACGCGCCACCTGGCCCTAATTGGACCAGGTTCCTCAAAGCATAACCATCGAACTCGAACTCACTTCCTCTTTCCTTGCGGTGTCCTGACCACCGTCTCAAACCCGGCACCGGCATTACCCTCTGATAATCACACTCAACAATCAAGAATCACCCGATATGCATCACTGCTCCAAATCTCAACAATCGCTCGACCCCCTACGCGCTAGAAATAATCACGAACCACCGGATCCCCGATCCGAATCCCACTCTATCCATTCCATGCTGACAGAAAGACCCACTCTTCAATCTCAGAGCAACTCCCAAGAGTCCTCTTCTTGCAATCACACACACATGCTGCACCAACCTTTGCACCCTCGGGTTAGGAAAACCCGTCATACTGACGACATCTCTAACATCCCCAGGAGGAACTACCACTACGCACACAACCCTTTATCAGAATCAAGCTGGGAGTCCCAGACTCCATCCCTGCATCCATCCTAAGACTCTTGGCTCTACACCCGCGGAATCCCTTCCGCGTCCTCAGCAGACATCCCATCATGATGTCATTCCATACCATTGTCACAGACACAGTGTTCAACCACCACACTCCAAATCATTTATTCTCACTACTACTTTTACTTCCGTGAACCAACACTCCCCCCCCCCCCCCCCCGGGGTTACATACATTTCTCTTCCCTTACCCAGGGAAATCCACTTGCCAACCTTGCCACTACTCCATGTATCGCACATGCTCTGGATCTGCTCGTAAGGGCTCTCGGGTCCATGCGCTACCTCTCCCCAGCAAATGAGGGTCCGACACCTCCTCCCATACAACAGCTCAAAGGGTAGCATACCAATGCACTAATGATGGTTGTTGATATAGGATAACTCAACCAAGGATAAATACGTGCCGCAACTCCCTCTGAAATCTAATACACATGCCCGAAGCATGTCTTCGAGCGTCTGAATCGTTCACTCGCTCTGAAGTGTCCTCAGACATCATCATGATAAGCTCTAGCTCATTTCTCATATCCCTCTTCGAGACTGAGCACCAGGTCAGCTTTTGACTCCACAGCTGAGCCTCCAAAGGTCACCCATATTGAAGTGATTAAAACAACCTTTAATCTATGAAGATCGATTAGTTCTTGAACAAGTATGTAAATATAAAACTGTAAGAACGCAATAATAAGAACAAGAAAAGATAGAATCAAACGAGTCGAATGATTAAACAAAATCCTCAGAAGAGCTCGATTAAGAACATCAACTGTAGAGGATTGGTAGGTTACAAGAACGATTAAAGAAACCTGTTATGCTCTAGATGAATCGCTATTTCGTTAATCTCTAAATCGTTAACCTAATATGCATACAAGCGTAAACTTATATACAAAACATAAAAGGCTCTCGGTTGGACAGGACCAAACCGGAATACAAAATAACTTATACTATCGAGCCCAAAAGACGCAATCTTTAAAATAATCTTCAGCCCAACAATCTCCCCCTTTGCGTCAATTTGGAGCGAGACCTTCACTTGTTACTTGGGCCAGCAGCTGAAGCAGGTACCTTCTTCTTCACGGTGCTAAACAGACATTTGGTGATGGAGAGAATGGTCTGTCTAAACCGGATGTACCAATTGATCATGTCGTTGAAGTACTTGATGTCATCAGCCGAGTTCTCTTTACACCGTTTGATAATCGATAACACATGCTCCAAACAAGCTGTGGTGTAAAGGTGTTTGTCAGCTAAAGCGAAGAGACATTTCTGTCCTTCCACTCTAGTGAACATAACCGAATTGCGTCTCGGGTCGATCCTGCCCATTTGCATTTGGTTGAGATCACTGGCCGATCCCACAGGAGCAATCTTCGGTTTCTTTTTGAAGACTGTGACGACCTCCTGATCCATTAGGGCAACCTCCATGATGTAGCAGGCTAACATCCTTTTGACATGGTCTATAATGGGACCATATTCGGCTTCATTGGTCAAAAGGATATTATACAGGACAATCCAATCATGAGGATTTAGATTCGGTAGATCTGCCAGGGAGATAAGATGAGCAGTTTTTGCAGATCCCCGAATGAGCTTGAAGCGAACGTTTATAAAACGACCTTCGGTGTAAGGTTTCAGCACCCGAACGTTTACAATCTTCTGGGCGCTCCAAGTGAGGTATTGAGGACGAGCAGCCGCCAGATAAAAGTCAATGAGCTCCCTGTCAAGCTCAGCATTCGGGTGAGGGACTTCAAAAATGTTTGAGAAGGCGTGGAAGATGAACGCCTTTCGAGTCAGCGGCATGTCGAACTGCGAATCGACAGTGTTGTTGCAGTCGAACGAGATAACCGGCTCGAGCCATAATATGCTGGGAGTTCCTATGGCCTCTTTAATCATATGCTCCCTGGTCCAGGCAGGGAAGAGAGTCTTCCGGCTCTCAAGGAGATCGTGGGCTTCCTTTTGCTTGCGTTCGGCTTCTTCAGCCTCTCGCGCCACACGACTGGCATCATCGTCAGCATTGCGACTGTTCTTTCGTTTTAACATGTCAGCAATGGACTCCTTGTCTTCATCTTCATCTTCTTCCTCAGCTAAGTTTTTGCCTTTGTTCTTCACACCCGAACCCGAAGCTTGACCAGTCGGAGGTGGTTCGGTCGTGTGAGTAGCTTTGGAGGAAGGAGGTGGTTTCGATCCAGTCTTCTCATCTCCCCCTTGTTTCGGAATGTACACGAAACTCGGTAGGCCTTCGATTTTGCTGAGAAGGTCCATGACCGGAGAGAGCTTTTCAGCGAGGGTACGCCTCACCGAATGGTTAAGAATGGGATCGTGTGCTTCCAGGATGTTGGATAATGCTGCGTGGACATCCGAAACACACGTTTTGATCACCTCCCTTTCGGATCGAAGAGCTTCCAGTTGTTGTTGGGAGTTGGAGAGTTGCATGCTCTTAACCTTGAGGGCGGTTGTTTTGCTCGCCAGAACGTCCATCAAAGAATTCTCAGCTGCAAGATCCTCTTGTAGCTTAGCGAGGCGAGCATCGATGGAGGCACGAAGTGCCGAGTTGTCGTCGCTGATATTTTGTCGTAGTGTAGCGAACGAAGTCAACTCCGTTGAGACAAACTTGGCCAATTGCTGAACAATGGGTTCCAAAGTTGTCTTGGTGGCGTCGGCGCTTTCCTACAAGGACTTCAGCAGGACGGAAGCGTCGGAGAATAGTTTATCGACTTTTTCGGTCGCTGCCTCACAAGATCTGGTGGAGGCGTCAATCGCAGCAGTTGCTGAGGCCACCGAATCATGTTGAGCCCTGGAGAAGGCGTCAACAATTTTCTGAAGGGCAGCTTCAGAGAGAGAGGACTACTGGTTGGAAGAGGAGGCGAGAAGTAGGTCAACCTTCTCGTTAAGCTCTTTGAGATGCTTCTCCGTCACTGGAGCATCATCCTCCTCGTCACTCTGAACTTGAAACGGACTGTAGTTGACCGAATCAAAGTTCATGTTTTCACCACCAAGGTAAGGGTTTTCGCCATCAGAGGCATTTTCAGGAGATGGAGGGGGTAGTGAAGTTGGGGGTGTTGTGGGTTTGGTAGGTTCAGGTTGAGTGGGTGTTGGGTTAAATTTGGGTGGTGGTTGAGTATGGGTAGTTTCGGTTGTATGGGTTTCGGTTTGTGGTGGTTCGGTTATGGGAGGTGTTTCGGTTACTGGTGGTGTTTCGGTTGCAGTGGTGAAAATGGGTGGAGGTATAGGGAAAGATGTTGGGGGAATAGTGGGGTTTATGGTCGGAATGGAAGTAGGAATGGTTGGTGGAGGTGAAGGAACTGGGGAATTATGAAGTTCCATCTCTGGGGTAGGGGACTGAGGTGGTGTGTTGCCTCGTTGAGGAGATTCGTCTCCTTGAGAGCCGTCAGAACCCGAACACTCACTCTCAGAGTCACTGGAAGAAGAGGGAATTACAAGCTTTCGCTTTTGTTGAGTCTTCCTCCTCTTCGGCTGTGGGGACTGTGCAGCCTTCGGTTGTTTCCTCTTTTTGGGAGAAGGTCCCTTTGGAGCTTTGGACACTTGCTTCCCTTTTTCAGCCTTTTTGCCCCTGCTCCCCGGTTTGTCTGCATCGTGAATCGACCTGAGCATATCCGGTGTCAGTTCTCTAGGACCAGTTGGCCTAAACTCCTTGATCGTCCGAATTAGTCTGCTGTCAGATGGCACGTCGCCATACATTGACTCCGGAATGGAGCCAATGAAGGAAAATTTCGATGCATCTGAGACGATGATCTTCTTGGTATGGAACGTACCAACAGAAGAAATCGATGCACCGTCAGCAGTGGGAACATCAAATTTATCCATGGCCCATCGTGTAATCAAGATCCAGAACCGGGCCAACGACACCTCAGAGTGTCGGGATGATGAAGAGAGGCTCTGGATGAGCTGTTGCCATAGGACAAACCCATAGTCCAGGTTAAGCCCGTTGTATACCCCATACATTATTGACAGGAAGAGACGACTTGCACCGTCGGATCCTGAGCTCCTTTCCGACAAGCCCTTGAAAAGAACTGTAAATAGGCCATTCCACTGTGGCGGCAGGCAAGATTTTTTAAACTTAGCGACAGAGGTGAGAACCTCTGTGTATCCCATGTTGTAAAACATGTTATACAGATGACCAACCGGAATCGTCTCCGGATGAACTCTTGAAGGGTCAACGGCAAACCCCAGCATGGTGCAGAAGCGTTGGCGAGAGACTGAGGTCTTGTGTTCTGCAAGTTCGAAAAACACCCGGTCGACGGCCTTGTCGTAGTAGGCAGTCGCGTAAACCTGCGATAGGGCCACCATTGGCACAAATTCAATTCTTGAGAGAGCCGGAGCAAGTTGGGAGTACTTCAAACATTCTATGACCGGCGACATGTAGGAGTCGTACGCCAGTGGGTTAACATCAATAACCAGACATTGTTATGGGCGGATAGGGAGGATCTGTGAAGTAGCATGAACGGAAGAGGATTCAGCCATTTTTGTAGGTATGAAGAAGATGATGAACAGGAAACTGTTTGGGAGTATTTGCTCTTTGGAAATTTGCAGGTAGTAAAGAGGTAAAAGGTGGTGTAGACGGCTTTTTATAGTGGGTGATAGCAGAGAGAAAAATCGTTTCAAATCTCTTATGGAAATACGAAACGGGTTCTTGAGTGACAGATGTATGACAGTTGAGGCGTGCAATGATCACGTAGGAGAGAGAGTGTCAGGTTCCTAGGATCACGCCGCCCAACAAGCGCCGTTTCAGAGAGAAAACCGTTTCCATTTCCACACGCGCCTTTAATGCCAGAATGATGACGCTTGGATTTCGCACACGCGTCCACAAGTGTCAGTAAGAGCACGACCGTTTCAAATTCACACGCGCCCACTTTTACTGTCGTTTGAATTTCAATCCTTTTAACTCCCGCCGAGTCAGCAACCTTTCGTCTTATCCTTTTAAACGGCATTTTTTGAATTAATTAGCCACGTGGTCTGCAAATAATTAGCAACGGAATTTGGGAAAATCAAAGATTTTCGTGCAAAGAGTGTAAAAGAAAAAGAAATAAAGCAACTCTTTTAAGGATATTCTGTGATGTCAATAATGACACGAAACTAATGATCCCGGGCACGAATCTCTTCCTTCAAGGTCAAGAGAGACCTTAAAGTGTTAGTGTGGATTCCCGGTGAATCACGATCAAACACTTTTTAGTAAATGTTGAAAGGCTTCTTTTAATTAGGCTTAATAGGGGTGGCTTTCGCTTTGATTCATCAATTCTATGCTTGAAATAAGAAAGAAAGTGAACAAAGTACTTGTGAGACCGGTGTAGCCTGTTGAACAAGTAGGGAGGACTTCATTTTAAATTGGCTTGGAAAAATATAAAATCTCAGAAAAAAAAAATTAAAATCTGGATCCCAAGGGAAGAAATGTTATGGTGTATAACAATTTCATAGGAATCACACAAAGGAAAATTTGAGATTTCATTAGGGTACATTCGTCAATCCTTTAGTGAAAACTTGAGCAATTTAATTGTTCACCGTCAATTCATTAGGTGTGGTATTTTGGGTTTCACTCAGCTCGTAGTGACACGAAGCTAAGATCATAAACACAGATGTTGTGTAACCATAAACCTCAGTGGTAATTTCTGAGAGTCTCAAGGGTTACATTGATGAAACGAATGTAGTGGAGAAGAGTTATGGAGATGGTGTAAGAAGAGATAGTACCTCTGCTGCGAAAATAAGGACCAAGCAGGAAACTCTTAACTCATGTGAGAAAAGAGTGAGGTAGCTCACGATGAGAATAAATGTGTTAGCCTTATTGGGAAGACAAGGTTTGTGTGTACGAGGTCATGAAGGCTATTATTCAAAATCTTATGAGGCTTGGGACACATACAGCAGCATGCTTCTAGGGACACTTAAGTAATTCGTCAGATGTATCCCCATAAATGAACGAACACACACACAAGAAATTAAAAATAAAAAAATATTTTTGGAGTTTTTGAGATTCTTAAAAAAATAAAATAAAAGAAAATTAAAAAGAAAAAAAAATAAGTAAGAAGAAAAGAAAAAGAATAAGACAAGGTTTGTGTGTTTTGAACCCGAACGTTCGGTTGGTTTCGGTTGGGAAAAATATGAAAAACCGAACCCGAACCTTCGGTTGGTTTCGGTTTTGAAAAATTTTGAGAAACCAAGGAATTTAGACATACAAGTGAAAAATAATTTTGACACAAAGAAAAACAAAATTGTACCAGAAATATACAATAGAGAAAAACTACCATTGAAGTAATGAGCGAGTCAGGTGGTTGAACCGAACCCGAACGTTCGGTTGGTTTCGCTTCTTACGTTTGAGGTTGAGAGGTAGTGTGAGGTACTGACTCTGATTCCATCATACCTAGTCCTTGCAATATTTTATTGAATGATGCTTCAGGAAGAGCTTTGGTAAAGACGTCAGCCAGTTGATCAGTGGTTCTTACGAAGTGAACTTCGACGTTTCCATCTTCCACGTGATCTTTGATGAAGTGATACCTCAGTGCTATGTGTTTGGTTTTAGAGTGTTGCACTGGGTTATGACAGATCCTAATTGCACTTTCAGAGTCACAATATAGTGGGATCTTCTTCATATTGAGTCCATAGTCTCGAAGTTGACTCTGGATCCAAATCACTTGTGATGTGCAGGATGCAGCGGCAATGTATTCCGCTTCGGCAGTAGACAACGACACACACGTTTGTTTCTTGGATTGCCAGCTGACCAACTTCCCGTCAAGGAATTGACAGCCACCAGTTGTGCTTTTACGGTCGAGTCCACATCCTCCAAGGTCAGCATCATAATAGGCTTGAACGAAGAAGCCTGAGTTGGATGGATACCATAGACCTAAGGAGGTGGTTCGCTTGAGATAGCGTAAGATGTTCTTCACTGCAAGCATGTGAGGTTCGCGTGGGTTTGCCTGAAATCGAGCATAATAACACATAGAAAACATGATATCAGGTCTGCTAGCAGTTAGATACATCAGTGAGCCTATCATTTGACGATAGAGCGTGATATCGACAGCCGATTTGTCTACAGATGGGGTAAGCTTTGTGTCGAATGCCATTGGGACTTTGACTTTTGAGTCTCCCATCATGCCAAACTTTGCTAAGAGAGTCTTCGTGTAAGCTTCCTGATTAATAAAGATGCCTTCGGGTCCCTGTCTTATGTTTAAACCAAGGAAAAAGTTAATAGGACCCATTGAGCTCATTTCAAACTTAGTCTCCATCAGCTTTCTGAATTCAGCTATTAAGCTGGGATTCGTGGAGCCAAAGATGATGTCATCGACATAAATTTGAACTATCATAAGGTGGTTACCTTCCTTTTTGCGAAAGAAGGTTGGGTCAACCGAACCTTGTTTAAATTTAGACATCTTTAAAAATTTTGTAAGCGTTTCATACCAGGCTCTCGGAGCTTGTTTGAGGCCGTACACAGCTTTATCCAGAATATAGCAGTGATTAGGATACTTTTCGTTCACGAACCCAGGAGGTTGCTCCACATACACAGTTTCTTCGAGTTCTCCATTGCGAAATGCACACTTGACGTCCATTTGGAAAACTTCAAAGTTTTTGTGAGCAGCATAAGCCAGAAATATTCTAACAGATTCTAGCCTAGCTACTGGAGCGAAAGTCTCTTCATAATCTATCCCTTCCTCCTGACAGTATCCCTTTACCACCAGACGAGCCTTGTTCCTTATAACATTGCCTTCCTTGTCCATTTTGTTCCTAGAAACCCATTTGAGACCAACAACCGAAGCATCTGGAGGAGTTGGAATGAGGCGCCAGACTTTGTTCCTTTCAAATTCGTTCAGTTCGTCTTGCATTGCTTGAACCCAATCAGAGTGATCGAGGGCAGTGTTAACTGTCTTCGGTTCAACTTTTGATACGAATGAATGAAACATACAAAACTCTACCTTTGAAAATAAGGATGTCTGTTTTTCCTTCAGTTGTGAGCGGGTCAGAACCTTTTCAGAGACATCACCAACTACTTGAGAGATAGGATGATCTCTGGTCCATTTGGTAAGAGGAGGATAATTCGGATCAAAGGTTGGGTCTAGTTCAGCATTGATCATTTCTTCTGGCTCAGATTGGCTATCATAATCAAGCGTCATATCATCATGCTCCCCCTCGATTGATGCGGTTTGAGAAACTTGAGGTTCAGGGGTTTCTTGAGGTGCTGAGCTTTCAGGCGTTGAGGCACCTTCGGTTGGAGCTGCAGCTTCGGTTGGAGTTGCACCTTCGGTTGGAGTTGTAGAACTTGGCTCCCCCTCGACATGTGAGCTTGGCTCCCCCTCGATTGAAGCATTGTTGGATGGAGAGTCATCAGTGGTCGATCCTCCTTCATGCATTCTCCTTGCAGCATCTTCGATAATCCGCTTCATATGATCAACTTTGTTGTCTGCTGCACCTGCTTCGGAGAGTGAAGCTTTCTCCGGTTCGTCAAAGAGCTCCAGAAATTTCTCGTATAAATTGGCGATCGAGACTGTGACTTGGCCAGTTTGAGGAAAGATTTCCCCAGCGGTGTCTTCTTTGGCCTGTAGCTTCTTGACATAGCTATCGTCAAAGGTCACATAGTATGTCTCTTCAATCCTTCTCGAACGCTTGTTTAGGACCCTGTACGCCTTGGATGTGAGTGAGTTACCCAGAAAAATTCCCTCGTCGGCTTTGACATCAAACTTGTTGCGGTGTTCTTTAGAGTTAAAGATGAAACACCTTGAGCCGAACACATGGAAAAATTTCACATTGGGCTTTCTGTTGTTTAGTATCTCATATGGTGTGAGCGTGAATCGCTTGTTGAGATAGGATCTGTTCTGTGTAAAACAAGCAGCAGAAATAGCGTCAGCCCAAAAATAAAGAGGTAAGGAAGCAAAACTTAGCATAGTTCGGGCAGCTTCACACAAAGATCGGTTTCGTCTTTCGACTATTTCGTTCTGTTGTGGTGTGTAGGGAGCTGAGAAATTGTGACTGATTCCCTTTTCTACAAGAAACTCTTCAAACTCCCAGTTCTTGAATTCAAGACCATTGTCGCTCCTGATGTTGCGAACAACCTTCTTGAGCTGTACTTCAATTTGCTTGATAAACACTTTCAGCTTTTGAGTCGCTTCAGATTTGAGCTTTAGAAAGAACACCCATGTAAATCGTGAAAAGTCATCAACAATAACAAGAATATATTTGCTACCACCGATGCTTTCGATAGATGAGGGACCACACAAATCGATATGAAGTAATTCGAGTGGTTCAACAACTTTTCTGTTGATTACAGATGGGTGACTTTGACGACTCTGCTTCCCCATTTCGCATGCAGCACACAAATGCTCTCTGTCGAACTTGAGCAATGGAAGACCCCTAACATGACCTCCAGTGACAAGTCGGTTGATATCTTTAAAGTTGAGATGAGAGAGTCTTCGGTGCCACAACCAGCTTTCGTCGGATTGAGCTTTTGATAACAGGCATATGGTTGGGTTTCCTTTGATGGGTTTAAGGTTTAAGGGAAACATTCCACCCTTTCGCTCTGACTTGAGAATTACTTTCTTTGTCTTTTTCTCTATGATTTCAGAACCTTCATCATCGAATGAGACTTTGAGACCTGTACCTCCAACAAGCTGAGATACACTGATGAGGTTGTGTTGGAGTCCTTCCACATAAGCCACCTTCCTTATAGTAAAGTCCCCATTTGTTATCATCCCGTATCCCTTTATGGTGCCGAAAGAATTATTTCCAAACATGACGTTGCCACCATTTACAAGAGATCTGTATTTCCTGAGCTCCTCTTTCCTCCCTGTCATGTGACGTGAGCAGCCACTATCGATGTACCATTCTTCGTCGAACTGCTCGTCACTTATAACCTGCAAAAATTAAGCAGATTTAGGAACCCAAAGTTTCTTGGGTCCATGTGAGCTTTTCATGGGAACAGGAACAGTAAGAGAGATGTCAACTAGATATGTTCGTTTTATAAGAGTTGTTTCATCTTTCTTTTTAAAGGTAAAAACTTTTATTTTGTTAGGATTGGGTGTGTTCGGTTTGGACTCTGGTTTGGATTCATTGACCTTCTGCTTTCCCTTTTGTTCAGCTGACGAATGAGATTTTTTAGAACAAGCGAATTTAGCTTTAGAGTAAGATGGAGATGAATCGGTGGAAGTAGAAGAATTAGAAGAACGAGAAGAATTAGAATGAGAGGGTTTGGATTGAGAGGACTTCCTGGCTGGAGACTCTAAGTGACCCTTTTGCTTTTGAACGTTGGAGGGACTGACCTTAGAGTCTTGTTCTCTTTTGACTTCAGAACCGAACCTTTGCGTTCGATTGGAGCTGTTCTTGGAACCGAACCTTTGGTTTCGATTGAAGTCTTTTTCAGAACCGAACCTTTGCCTTCGGTTGGTATTTTCTTGTGAACCAAACCTTGGCTTTCGGTTGTTGTGACTTTCAGGCTTTCCTACAGGATTGTTTTCATACTTCAGATTCTTGTCTTGGTGTGAGAAGTATGCATTCTGGGATTGCCAGAATTGTTTCCTTTCAGAAAGGTTCTTCCTGTATCTTTGGTTCCTTTCTCTCTTCCTATTCCTCATCTGCTTAGGTTGATGATGAACATTCGCTTTCGTTTTCGGTGTCTCCTTGGCTGGTTCCTTTTGAACTGTAGGAGTTTTACTTTGAGCCGAGGGAGCAGAGGGAATGTCTGTAGAAGTTCCACTTTGAGCTGAGGGAGTAGAGGTAGCGTCTTCTTTTGCCGAACGATCATCCTCCTGAGGAATATCTTTCGTACCACTGGTGCTTGGCTCATCGAAATTGTCCGACTTGTTCAAGGGTTCAGGTATGTATCTTCCTTTACTCATCCAGGAGGTTCTTTCAGATAAGCCAACGGTTTCGTTTGCATTATCTATTGGAGCTTCCCAAAAGTACTCATCGCAGCCATCAGCATTGTCTTCGTTTACAATAGCTGTGAGTTCAGCTGTTTGATGTTCGGTTACTCCAGTCACCTTGTATACTTGATTCGGAGTGGTCCTGGCCTTTTGATACACAAGTGCTTTCTCAACTAATATCGGGGACTTTTGTTGGGACAATCGAGCGAACTCCACTGAATTTTCAGAAATAAGATTCTTGTGGTTTTCAGGTTCGCTTTTAATAAATTCTAAGCAGTCAACCGTGTCCTCTACAGAAATTTCACTCATGTTTTCGTCCTCGTTAAGCTCAGATGCATTTTCAACATCAATTTTGTTTTCTGAGCTTACGTTGGCGTTTAAAGAGTCAAATTTTTGCATGGTTTCGGTTCTCAGTTTAAGTCTGTCATTTTCATCCAAAAGTTTTTTAAGCATGTCCTTGTGGTCCTTGGATTTAATGAAGGACTCAATTTTTTCCAGTCTATACATGTAGGTCGGATTGACATCATCAGACGATATCACACTCTCACAGTTGTAGGCTTCGGCATCGATTTCATCCTCCTTAAACTCTAGGAAGGGCAAAATCATGCGATGGATCTTTTGGCCTATTTCACAATCCAAGTGAAGCTGAGTAATATTAGAATATAAACGTTTAGCAATTAAACAAAAAACATTCCGCTGTTTTAACAATTTTAAATTGTCTCTTTGCAAATAAATGTTTTCGTCTTTAACTTTAACTAATTCCGACTCCTTTAACTCGATCCACATTCTCCGCTCCTCACTCTTCGACGCCACCCTGCTTAATTGATCAGTTAGGTTAGAATTGGTGACTCGAGTTTGAGTTAAGCTACTATCTAGATGAGAAATTCTTGTATTAACGTTTTTTAGTTCTTTCTCAAATGAGGATGGTGGTACTTTAGATGAAATAAAAACCGATTGTACCTTCTTTATCAGTTCATCGAGCTCATTGAACTGCTGGCTGAGTGGTTTGGCCGTAAAGCACATGTCCTCCTGTACCTTCGGTCCATCGCTTCCTCCATCGGTGTTTTATCCCCTCATTTGAGATACGTCAGTCACCATGAAGCATCTTCCTCCACTGCTTTCCTCCTTAGCCACATAAGCCTTTCCATGGGTAGGCTTCCTCACTTCATCGTCTTCTGAGTCGGTAGACCAAACTTCCGTGCTACCGAACTCGTCATCATTAACCGAACCCTGCACAATAAGAGCATTAATAGAGGGGTTAGCGGTAGACTTCTTCTTTCTCAACTCATCCAATCTTTTCTGCAACACAGCTTCCTCATCATTTCCATCATCCTTTTCAGCCATCTTCTTAAGGACACAGTCCTTAGCATAGTGATTTTTCCCACCACAGTAGAAACAGCTTACTCCGGAATCGCCATCCACCTTCGGTTCCTTCTTGGGCTCCTCAACCTTCGGTTCATTGTTCACCTTTTCAGAGCTGTAACTCCCCTGCCAGTTTCGGTTTTTATTGCTGGGGAATCTCTTCTTTATGAACCTTTTAGGATTGGACACCATCATGGCATAATCCTCAGATGTGAGGTCATACTCCTCCAAGTTGAGGTCTTCATCCTCCATCACAACTTTACTTTTTGATAGGAGGGCCAACGAACCAAGACTTGAAACCACGTTCTTCTCTTGCAGCACAATCTTCTCTTGGGACTTGAGAATGCCCACCAGTTTCGCCAAAGAGTATGATTTAAACTACTCATGGGCTTTGACTGTGGAAACCACTGCTCTCCATTCAGACCTCAGTCCATTCAAGAAAGTAACCTTCTGTTCGATAAGCTTCCTTTTAATATCGTGTTTGATCATCTTGCTGAGAAGATGATTGAAGCGATCGAATGTCTGGGTCACCGTTTCTTCGGCCCCTTGCCTGAATTCTCCAAACTCAGATAAAAGCAAAGTTTGGATAGAATGTTCAAGATCCTCGTCTGTAGAATACAGTTCACGAAGTCTATCCCAAACTTCCTTTGCCGTCGTGCATGAGCTGACCAACCTGAATGTGTCGGACTGAAGGGCGAATCTGATCAACCTTAACGCCTTAATATTGCACTGGAATTTGTCCTTTTCATCTTGTGCAATATCCTTCACATCCTTTAGCAGATCATTGTACTCCTTTTGTGTCTTAATAATCCTGGACGTTGCAGAATGAGAAAAAGGTCCATTGATGATAGCTTCCCATATGAGGTACCCATTATCCTCCGATCCAATCACGTAGTCTTCAAAGTGATGCGCCCATACTTCATAGTCATGGGTGTATAAGATTGGAATCTTTGTCGTCAAACCGATGTTGTTGGAAATATTAATAGGGTTTGATTGCGTCGCATCCATTATGATCGTAAAAACCTGTTCAAAGATCAGACTTGTAATAAAGCAGATTAGGGCAAAACAATAAATATCAAGATACGTAAATAAAGAGATGACGGCTCAATAAATATCGATAGTTGCGGAAAAACCCTAATGGAAATCTTTTTCACAGAAAAGATGTGTATCGATTACACAGCCTCCTGCTCTGATACCAATTGAAGTGATTAAAACAACCGTTAATCTATGAAGATCGATTAGATCTTGAACAAGTATGTAAATATAAAACTATAAGAACGCAATAATAAGAACAAGACAAGATAGAATCAAACGAGTCGAATGATTAAACAAAATCCTCAGAAGAGCTCGATTAAGAACATCAACTGTAGAGGATTGGTAGGTTACAAGAACGATTAAAGAAACCTGTTGTGCTCTAGATGAATCGCTATTTCGTTAATCTCTAAATCGTTAACCTAATATGCATGCAAGCGTAAACTTATATACAAAACATAAAAGGCTCTCGGTTGGACAGGCCGAAACCGAAATACAAAATAACTTATACTATCGAGCCCAAAAGACGCAATCTTCAAAATAATCTTCATCCCAACACATATCATGATCCAAATATCCCACTAACTTCCTCCCCGTGACCACTATCCCGGCCCAGGGACACGCAAGTCACGAAATTCTCTTTTCCTCATGCGAGAAAATACAATCCAACCGAGGATCGTCTCAACTATGATCTTTGGTTTCTGCTGCGCATCTCGCCGCATCTCCCGACAGAGATGGAGACCCCAGTCTCGCCCCCGGTTCAACACCCAGGCTCCAAAAACTCAATACTAGGGCTACTCAAGCCCAAAACTCTTCCACATCATACACTGATCGGAGAACATTCCATCATCACATTCTCTTGCCATCTAGTGAGTACTACGGCTCCCCGCAGTATCACAACACCCTCTGACTAGTGAGTACTACGGCTCCCCGCAGCATCACAACACCCTCTGACTAGTGAGTACTACGGCTCCCCGCAGCATCACAATAGCCTCTGACTAGTGAGTACTACGGTTCCCCGCAGCATCACAACACCCTCTGACTAGTGAGTACTACGGCTCCCCGCAGTATCACAACACCCTCTGACTAGTGAGTACAACGGCTCCCTGCAGTATCACAACACCCTCTGACTAGTGACTACTACGGCTCCCCGCAATATCACAACACCCTCTGACTAGTGAGTACTACGGCTCCCCGCAGTATCACAACACTCTCTGACCCCACTAGCTCATGCTCCGCAGACTATCATAGGCAGCTACCCATACTCGACTCTGGAGAAAATCGACATATCAAAATGCCCACCCTTGCGAAGATCCACTCTCTTAAATAATCTCCCTGGATGCCCATACTCGAAGGGCTCCCACTAGATCCGTAGATACCTGATATACCACAAGTTGTTTCAACTCAAGATTCACGAGTAACTCCGAAATAAAGATATCATACCCGGATACCTCAGAATATCCCAACAGAACATCACAAGATCCTGCCACAACCACGAATCTCCTGCCCCCAAGCATCATATAGATACAATAATACATTTCCTCTGAACCCCGTAATTAGATCTACATTTTTCCCAAAATGCAAATTCGGTGTATCCAATTTCTCAATTGGAATACGAGAAAACACTAATGCTACAAAATACGCTGATAATTCTCCGAAACCCTTTTTCCCACCGATCAAAATCCAAGCAAGGATACGCATAACGACCCGGGAGTTGGCTGCCCAATCATTCTCTAACAACACTGACCACTACCAGGTTCCTGACCATTAAACACCTGTCGTGGAGACCTTCATCCTTCTCAAACAAGTACTTCCCGCATTAACTCACTCTGACCCCCTTCCCTCGATCACCGACATCTCTGGTCTCATGATTTCTTACCGCAGATCTCTATACTCCACTTATAACTGCTCTTGACAAATCTCTGCTTTCTTACATACGGTACCCGGTTCTCCCCCACTCAGGGTTCGAACCATCACCAATTAGCACACAACCAACCCACAACTATTTTCACCAGCAAAATCGCACCTGCCCCTGGAAAGTGCTACACAACGCCTGATAATCCCCCTTTAAGGAAATCAATCGACCTCATTTACTCTGAACCTCTGATGAACTCCTCAAGAACTTCTCGTCACGACTGCCCCTAGTCGTTCCAAATCTCATACCAATCTAGTACCAAACAACTCAACTGCTCAATAACATCCTTGGCTCATAGACTGAACCACAAAATCATCATACCCCTCACCTCAACTCATCAACCAACGCTCCAACACCGGGATCATCCCAAGAACAAAGACCCACTCCCATATTCAATACCCAATATAGATAGAAAACTCTCTGCACTGCTAAACTCGACTGAACTCCCCAATGATACCACTACAATATATCCTACTATACTCAAATAGGCGTAATGTGGTCCTCGACTATCTCAGTCCCAACTGACTATCTGATCATGATAAATCACTACCTCGCGGCACACATGCTACCTGATACTCTGGTGGGAAATCATCATCAATGACGACTGCAGGGTTTACCCCCAAACCCAAAACTTAAACATCATGCTTCTCATATTTTGCACACGAACATAATCAGTACCACCCAGATCATAGAAGGTGACATCTCCTTTATCGACTGATCGCTCAACTCAGATCGAAATTCTCCCTTCTCACTGACTCCTTACTAAAATACTCTGAGAGGCTCTCGATCTCCCTCTCAAGGGACGCCTCTTCGAACTCAAACATGACCGGATAGCCGGAGAACCACAAGCATCATTCCCTACGAACCATGGTACTCATTCCATGACATCTCTTCACAATATGCTCCGGCGTACGGTACTCGAACCGTAACATCACTCCTTAGTCCGCTCCGATGTATGGTACCCTAACCATAACATCACTCATCAATCCGCTTCGATGTATGGTACCCGAACCATAACATCACTCCTCAATCCGCTCCGATGTATGGTACCTGAACCATAACATCAATCCTCAATCCGCTCCGATGTATGGTACCCGAACCATAACATCACTCCTCAATCCGCTCCGATGTATGGTACTCGAACCATAACATCACTCCTCAATCCGCTCCGATGTATGGTACCCGAACCATAACATCACTCCTCAATCCGCTCCGATGTATGGTACTCGAACCATAACATCACTCCTCAATCCGCTCCGATGTATGGTACTCAAACCATAACATCACTCCTCAATCCGCTCCGATGTATGGTACTCAAACCATAACATCACTCCTCAATCCGCTCCGATGTATGGTACTCGAACCATAACATCACTCCTCAATCCGCTCCGATATATGGTACTCGAAACATAACATCACTCCTCAATTTGCTCCTTAGAACCTTCAGAATACTCCCTGTATCAAGTATGGGTCCTCTGCTTTCAGTAGTACGGGCCCATACTACCTGCCACATCTACCCATACTTTCCACACGGACCATCCCAGAGCTCCTAAGTAGCTGCTCGACCTGCTCTTTCACCAATCCCATCGCGCGTGCTCACTCCCCAGCGGAATTCTCTACCGTACCAGCGCACTCATCTGGCTAAGGTTACTCCCTATGCTCTTCCTTGGTCCTCCTACTTCTTTGCTATCAGCTGCTGACGAGCTCCTAATGATGCCATCTATCTACCTCCTGAATATCATCATATTCACTTGGTAGCTAACTCCCATCATCGAGAGTTCCACAAAGCACAAAGAAAGCAGCATTCGAGCATCGAAGAATACATAGGACTCACTCTCGGTGATAACTCCACTTTCTCGGCTCATCCTCGAAAGTACCACCGAACTCTGTAACTCTACCCCTCATGGGTTCTAACTGGATACTCTCACTCATCACATACTCAAAAGCATAACACATATAACAACAAGTCCTAGGCTAAGGCATCACAAATCAGGCCACTCTAGTCCTAAGATATGAAATACCTAGCCTGTCTCTAGCATGCAATAATATCTCATAAAGTGCATCATAAATATCTCATAACACAAAAGTAAGGGTATTTTGGGAAATCACCGTTCGGGCTCTGGCTGATTGTACACACTGCTCTTTCTCGCTTTCTCTTTGAACACTTATTCACTTTTAGAAATTCATTTCTTTTGAAAACCTTTCTTACTTCCTCAGCTTGAGTCCAGATTTACCTGAAGGCGCATCCGAATCCCTCAAACCAAGGCTCTGATACCAACTTGTAACACCGAAAATTTCAAACAATTTTTCATTTAAAAATAATCGTTTAATTCTTAGAAACACTTGTTTAAAATCTCATTCATAATCGAATTACAAAACATGACTCCATTTTCACTTGTATAGAAAACCAGGATCCTCAAAACATGACTCTTTCTCTGGTGTGTACAATCAAGTCGGTGTCGTCCCGTGATCCTGAAAGAAACCTGAAACACATACATAAAACAAAACACTGTAAGCACTAAGCTTAGTGAGTTCCCCAAAATACCACACACAACACATATTAGCCACTCGAGGCTATAACTCCGTGGGTCCGTGGACCCTGCTCTGTGAACCCTCTGGTTCTAACTCTGTGAACCTTCCGGTTCTAACTCTAGGAACCCTCCGGTTCCAACTCTGAAAACATGCACAACATAAATCACATAGAAATAATGCAGTACAACACATAACATACATAGCATACAAATACTCTGTCACATAACTCTGGTTACCTACTCAAGGTAAAGTATAGTGAGAAGACTCACCTGGCAAGCAGAAAGCAGATATCCCCACACTAGAATCTCGAACTCGCCGCCGCCTAACACATAAGGCATATACTCTCATGACTCTCGAGACTAGAATCAACCCTCTCATGGCACCCTCTTAAGGGTAAAAGACTATTTTACCCCTCTCTTGGCCCAAAGGCCACATCGCTGACCAAGCCCTAAAAGTCAACGGTCAACTCTTGGTCAAAGTCAAAGTCAACCCTCCTGGTTGACCCTGCTCGTCGAGTCAACCCATCGACTCGTCGAGTCCCCATGCTCGGAACTTCCCCAATCCGCGACTCAACTCACCGAGTCACCCCGAGACTCGCCGAGTCCCACAACTCTGAGTCCACTCGCACACAACTCACCGAGTCATCCCTTGACTCGCCGATTCTCGACTCAACCAGAAAATATTGGAACTCTTCGACAAGACTCGCCGAATCCAACAACACACTCGCCGAGTCTAAGGCTATCTTCAACCTACTCGCCGAGTTCCAGGCCATCTTCATCCAACTCACCGAGTTGTTCTTCCAACTCGTTGAGTTCCAGCTTATCTTCAAGCAACTCGTCGAGTCCACCCATGTGACTCGCCGAGTACCACCGGTCTGAACCCATACAGAAGCATTCCAGGCCATGCAATTGATCCAAAACATAGATCTATCCTCCTATAACTTATCCATCACGTAAAGTGGCAAACTTTACGTGAGTCTAAAGAGATCTATGCATTTTCACCCTAGGGTTTGGGTTTGGGACAAAATAGCTCCATCAACCACTCACAAACAGGGACTTTCATGCATTCCAACCCTTCTCCATTCCAGATCTGAGGTAGCAACCTCAGATCTAACCTCTAAACTCCAATACATCCAAGGATATGATCTCTAACACCCCCAAAATGATGCATCTAAGAAATAGCAGCTCAAAAACGAGATATTACCTCAAAGGAATGCCCCAACTGCAATGAAACTCGAATCCAAGCAAAGCCCCTTGCTCCAAGCCTCTTACCCTTCAAGATTTCCTCAACAATTGCTTCTCCTAGCTTCCAAATGCACTTGATCCACTCACACACGAGGGTTAGGGTTTCTGGACTTGAGAATGAGTAAGGAGGCTGGGGGAATGGATGTTATGTTCTTTATATAGGGCTCAACCCCGAGAATTAGGGTTTTCTCCACTCAGCGCCTACTCGCCGAGTCCATTACTCTGACTCGCCGAGTCGGCCACTTAACACGCGACCAAGTCGCGACTCTACTCTCCGAGTCCGCACATGGACTCGCCAAGTCGCTCTTTCCCAATTTACTCTTTTAGCCCTTTAACTCTACTCTTGATATTTTGGGATGTTACAATTAAGTGAAGAACTTGACACTTTGAAAATTAAGTGTGGAAAAACAGACGTTAGTTTCAAAAATTATACTGTGTCAAGTCAGATAGTCGAGTCATTATTTGAAAACCAATTAAATTTCAAACAAAACCAACCAAAGGGTTTAGGATACAATAATGTACCTCCTCCTTTCAATCATGCATATCAGTATCACCCTTTGACCAAAGAGGAGATTGCCAACGAACCATTCATGGTTTATGGAAAACCAGCGGGATTTGTGTCAGGAGGAGTTATTAATATTGAAGATACTAATGTTGCTACTTCATGTGCAGGTAAAGTAGCAAAAGATGAGAACAAGGAGAACACTACTGAACAAACCAATGAATCCTTGAACTCAGAATCTATTGCTTCAAATTCTGTTACTCCTAACAAACCTGCCATTGAGAAATATAGGCCTCCAATTCCAGCGCAAAAGAGTGCATGTTGCAAGTGTGCATCTGGGATCAATAAGAGACAAGGCATGGATACGCCACCAGGGGCAGAAGAAATAACTTTATAGTGAAGAAAAAGACTTGTTTTCACTGTGGAACACTTGGACACATTGCCAAAAATTTTCCTAATCATGCATATGTTCCCTACAATGTGCAAGGATGGCAAAACATGCCAAGTGGGAGATACTTCAAAAGAAACCCTTCCAGGTCACGTTCAGACAACGGTGACTGGAACGCATAGAAGGCCAAGAACCAAACCCACAAGGCCAAGAATCCAAATCCCAAAGGCAAGAAGGGAATGCAAGCCAAGAAGCCCAATCCAAGAGATGCTCCAGTGAAGCCAAGACTGGTTAGGTCAAAGTCATCTCGGCAGTCGGCTTCAAGTTCCAAAGCAAGTGCCGAGACACCCATCGGATCGAAAAGAAATGGGTTAAACCCAACTACCAATGGGTACCAAAGGCTCAATCTTCCAAATCTTCTAATGACTCTAATATTTCATCGTCTTCTATTTGTGATAAGAAGGATATGTCATGGGAGAGAGTATCGTGCGTTGATGACAAAGGTCAACCCAGTTTCAAAATCGACTGGGTTCCAAAGACCAACTGATCCCGCTCTGTGTCGGAGCAGCTATGGAGGCATATCATCATACTTTGGTTTGTTGGTAGTGGCTGTTCCAGGCACATGATAAGGGGCATCTCTCAACTGTACAACACTCAGAACATTGTTTGAGAGTACGTGTCCTTTGCGGGAAAGGAAGAGATCACAAATGGGGTTAGTGCTTAATGATATGAAGAATTTTCGGATCTATTCTGAGATTATGCTTGCTATTCTCAGACCTTAAGAATGCAGATTCAATCGGTGAATTACGGTTTGCGTTTTCTTCTCTATACTCCTGGGTTTTTCTTAAGCTGATTCGCTTTAAAGACTAATTTTTCATTTAGGATAGTTTAAATTTGCAAATTTACTTTCGTTTCTCTACTATGCACAAATTTAGGGGGAGAAATAAACACAAAACAAAAATTAGAAAATTTTAATTTAAAATCCAAAAAAAAAACATTAGAAAATCAAAAAATCAAAAATATGGTGTTAATGGAATGTGCTTGCAGGAGATGTTTTGGGAAATGAAATTAGCAAGTGATAACAGGCAATCTGAATCGGCGTAATGTATCTAAGTTGAATCGTCTACGCTCTATGTTCGATGCGCTGGTAGGCACGAAAGATTTTAAATGTACTTGACTAGGGATAGTTAAACCTAACGAATTTAAGAACTTGACAAACTTTGACCTAGTTAGATCCGTTTAACCTGATTTCACGACGCTCGGATAGGTTGAGCAAGGAGATATCCATGGGAATCTACCGGTCACATTAAATAACCCGTATCTAGAATTCTGGATTCACTTTTCCTCGATGTGTGGATTATGTCCTTAATTCTGGTTAGATGGGGCGACTGGTAAATTCTGATAAATTAGGTCTGTAGAAAATCGTTTTCTTTCTTTCTGTCTGTTAGTCATATGTTGTCTCCTTTGCGTGACTTCCAGTCTGACCTGGTATACAACATATGCAACTCTATATCTCTACATGTTATATATATATATATATATATATATATATATATATATATATATATATATATATATATATATATATGAAATTCCTCTTATCTATTAGCCATATGTTGTCTCCTTTGCGTGACTTCCAATCCGACCAGGTACACATCATATGCAACCTTCTACTTCTCAACCCCTCTGAAACAATAAGTTATAGCAATCTGAATCTTTCCTCTCTCTGAATGATTGTCTGCTCACCCGGTGTAAGGAGTACTCTGGAAGTTCTTGATGGCTGGGGCATATCAGGAAGCAGGATACACGTTCTAATACACTTAAAATTGAACACATACAGATTGTCTATAGATCTCGCTGCTCGATTTAGGTGGACAACAATATCCCTGGTTGTATTTAGTTAAATGGTCATAACAAAAGTCTATTTAAGAATTAGGGCCAATCATGATAATAAAGTTATAATTACATATATATATATATATATATATATATATATATATATATATATATGCATGTATCATGTCATTGGTAAATTATCCAAATCTTGTCACAAATGTTTCGTGTTTAAGTGGACCACAATACTGGCAATCGACCAAACAAAGACATGAAGATAGAAGGTACCGACAAGCGGATAAAGGCTGTCTAAAAACTTTGATCCCAAATCATTCTTAAACTTAGATATCATTCTATTTTTGTTAAGTTTGTTCATAGTTTTCTTCTAATTTAAATATTAGGGGGAGAATTGAAAATATATATATATATATATATATATATATATATATATATATATATATATATAATCAGAAAAATTCAAAAATCAAAGAAAAATCAGAATATTAAAAATCCAAAAAATAGTGTTATTTCTGTTTCGTTTCTGTTTTATGTTTTCTTTTAGTTTTCTTTTGTCTTGGTTACTGATTTCAGGCATAGATAAGACTCATGGAGTTTGTGTCGAAGATTTCTGAGACAAGGCTTCGTCCATGAGCATCGAAGAGTTCTCATTTGAAGGAGCAAGAAATGAAGACTATTCTTTCAACATTCAATCCTTCAACTCCAGAAGCAAGGTCAAGCTGAAAATGAAGATTATGTGACGGATTGCATTGAAGTCTCTTCAATCAGTCTGTCGCTATCGTTGTACCTGCTGAAGTGATCCAGAAGATTTGTTCTCTCTGATGTTCTCTCTGAAGACTCTCAAGCTGAAAGCGCTATCTTTCAAGAATCAGTACGTCAAGCCTCCTCACCTAATGTGCGTTTAGAGTCAAATCTTGAAGAAAAGTTCAAGTGCTCAAGATGAAGTCATTCATTGAAGATTCATCAAGTTCATCTTGAAGTTGTGAAGAATTTGAAGATAAATGCTGAAGCTAATCTCCCAATGAAGATTAACAAGAAGAGCCAGCTACTTTTTAAGGGGGGCTTGTTGGGTCAATTAAGAAAAAAAACTATAAACCAAGGGGGAGATTGTTGGGTCAAAATATTGTTTATACATTTCTTTTCTGGGCAATTATATTTTTATGTAATATTTTATGAGCTTACAGGCTACTTTACCATCAGGTGGTGTTTACGGTTGAGTTTACGACCGTAAACAGGTTTACGGCCGTAAACCCATTTACGGCCCATGTCCACCAAGCCCATGTTCCCCTTGTATAAATATAGGTGTTAGGTTGTGAGGAACGATTTGATGAACGAGAGAAGAGAGAAACTAGAGAGCATTTTGTGTGTGTGAATCTTTTGTATCTGGAACTTTAATTCTAATCAATTCATACAAAGATTCATATTATTCTTTTTCTCCTTCTCTTCTATTTGATCTGACATCATCCGTTTGATTGGGATTCCGCACCATCAAACGGATTTGATTGATACACAGGCAGATTAGGGACTTACACCAGCCCGAGGCTGATTGGGCCAGGTACGAGTAGTTACGCGATATGGTTGGTTTATGGGTTATGGGAGCTGAATGATACATCATCCTATCAGCGTGTAAGGGATAGAACCAGAGGATGGCACAAGATTCGTTCCAGGTTGCAAGTTATCAGGGTTATCGCCAATTTTGGGCAAAGAAAGATGGATTAGTTTCTTAGCAAAGCTCAGTGGGTGTTTTTGGAATCTAGCATTGTAGGGCACGGAAGCGTGTTCCTAATATGAAGGGATAGTATTATCGGGTGATTCGTGGTTAATTCGTGGTGCTATTGAGTTGAAAGGATGATGGTCGGCTTGGAGTAGTGGCAAGAATGCCATGTGAGAATAAGCCATTTTAAGATAGATGCAGAAGTAGGGTTTGTAAGAGCATGAGGTGATTGAGAAGTCGGAGCCTACAGTGCAAGTGGTTTGTTCTGAAGCGTATACTGTAGTAGGCTTCGAGGACGAAGCCTAATTTAAGCGGGGGAGAGTTGTAACACCCCACAATTCAAAAGTTCAAGGAAGGGCCAAAAGTGTAAATTTAGGAAAGGGACTCGACGAGTAGGTCTGCTTACAAGCCGAGTCGGAGCGGGACTCTGCCGCGGTTTAACTGGCCAACTCGCCGAGTCGGCAGCTTGGACTCGATGAGTTGGTGCTGAAGAGAGAAAATCCTAATCTCGGGGGTTGTGCCCTATATAAAGAACATTATAACCCACTCTCAGCATCTTGGCTACGCTTTTGAGATCTAGAAACCCTAGAATCGAGTGAGCTTCCATTAACAGAGAGAATAGAGCTTTGGAGGAGAAAATCTTGGAAAGGGGCTTGAAGATCAAGAGGCTTGCTGCAAACAAGTGGTGTAGATCTGGGATCTACTTCATTTGGATCTTATATTGGTGGTAATAATTAGCTGGTTTGGCTCTTTTGCATCTAAATCAATTATCATTTCAGATTTGGGGCATTTTTGGTATGGTTGAGAGCTACTTCGAGTTAGAGGCTTAGATCTGAGGTTGCTACTTCAGATCTTGACTTGTGATGGTCCAAAATGTCATAAAGCTTTTGTCTAAGAGTTGTTGGTGAATCCCCTTTGTCGTAAACCCTATCCCTAGAGTTTTTTGGGCCTATAGCTCCTTGGTTTCATGTAAAGTTTGCAACTTTATGTGAGGGTTAGACTGTAGAAGAGTGGATCTGTGGATTGGAGTCCCTGCATGGCTCGAAAAGCCACTGTATGGATTGAAAACTGCAGAGACTCGACAAGTCACATGGGTATACTCGACAAGTTGTATGAACATGAGCATGGACTCGGCGAGTTGGAAGAACAACTCAGTGAGTTTGTTGAAGATTTCCTTGGACTCGACGAGTCTGGTCGCGGAACCCTAACCTCTTTTGGTTAAAGCCTCGAATCAATGAGTCGAGGGGTGATTCTGTGAGTTGTGCAAGATGGGACTCGAAGATCGTTGGACTCGATGAGTCTTGGGGTAACTCGGCGAGTTGAGTCGTGTACTAAGAGTTTTTAGAGTATAAGGACTCGACGAGTCAACGAGTTGAATCGGCGAGTAGGGTCAGTCAAGAAGTTTGAATTTTTCCTGGACTTTGACTTTGACCTCCAAGGGTGTTATGGTGATTGGTTATTTATGTCAATGGTCCATTGATGGCAATAGGTGTTGGAGTTTGGAGCAGTGCTTCGGGTGTGTGCTTCCATGGTTTGGTTCTTCATTCCAGGTGAGTTATCCTCACTGTACGCAAGGGTCTAAGGCACCAAGGCCGGCCCTTTTAATTCTTGTTTAGAGCTTGTTATGTTATGTGATGATATGCTTGCTAGTATCCTGGTAGATAGGATAATGATATGAGGATGTGCCTTGTTAGCTTAGTATCCTAGAGGAATGGATAGTTAAGTGACGGCTAGTTCTATTGGATCAGCGCCCTGGTAGTTGGGTAGTGGTTATTTATAGACCTGTAGTTGGTCTTGCCTTATGTAGCTGGTAGCAGGTTACCTACGGATTATGTATGTTGAGCAGTAGCAGAGGGTATTCCATCCCGGTAGGATAGTAGGGTCGTAGTATGTTGGTTCAATAGTGTATTATGTGGTTTCCTGTTATGTGTGCATGTTTGCTAATGTGGTGCATTCCAACCCGATGGTTGTGGGCCAGGAGTATTCCATCCTGGTAGGATGATTGGACTCATAGTAGGTTGCCATTCCAACCTAATGGTTGAGGGGCCCGGGGTATTGCATCCTGAGGGATGATTGGACCCATAGTAGTAGTAGTTACTGTAGGTATAGGGAATGGGGCCTTCCAACCCGATGGTTGTGGGCCAGCAGTATTCCATCCCGTTAGGATTATTAGACTCAACTATGTTGGCATTCCAACCCGATGGTTGAGGGGCCTGGGGTATTCCATCTTGTGAGATGCTTGGACCCATAGTAGTTATTGTTGTATGTATATGTGTATAGGCATTCCAACCCGCTGGTTGTGGGCCGAGAGTATTCCATCCCGGTAGGATGATTGGGCTCGTATTATGTAGGCACTCCAACCTGATGGTTGAGGGCCAGGGGTCTTCCAATCGGAAGATTGATTAGACCCGTAGTATGTTGTTCCTTGTTGTATGCGTATGTTTATGTGTGCAGGGGTACTTTGGGAGAACTCATTAAGCTTTCGGGCTTACAGTTGTGGTTTATTGTTTCAGGTGCTTCACGAGATCGTGGCAAGGCAAAGGCGTGATCCTACCGCTCCTCATCTTTTTTGATCTATGTGATATGGTTATGGGGGATACACTGATGTCTAAACTATTTTGAAAACAAGATGTATGAACTTAATGGTTTTTGAATGAAATAAAAGTTTTTAAATAGGTTGAAATTTTTGGTTGTTACATTGATTATTAAGTTTTAAATGAATTGAAATTTCAAGATTATTTTGAGATTCATTGAACTTTTCAATGTCATGTTTAATCTCGATTATTCCTTTCAAGTTTGTGACTGGGATGTTGAGGATCACAAGCAGGGTGTGAATAACCATGCAAATTAGCTTGGTATACTTAATATTACAAATCATACAATCAATGTGCCGGTTAACAACAAACACTCCATCGATCCATGATTAACATCAAGCTACCCTTTTCCACACACTGTATGTCCCAGATTAATGTGTCGGTTAACCACACATGCTCCACTAACGACTTAACAACGCGCAAATTGCAATTTCATGGGTTAGCACCAATTTCACAATTTTCCTATGTAACTAAGATTGGGAATTGATAAGTGTTTAGTTACTTGGTATTTTCATTATACTTTTAATGATAATTAATGCCGTATCCTACCCATTCGGCTAATGACCCTCCACCATTCAAGAAAGCGGTGGGTGAGAGTGGACACCCATTAAACCACTATGTTATAGGCAGTAACCTTATACCCCCTTATAGACCGGTTACATGAATGAGGCCTACTAACATTAAGACTGACTTTTTACTTATACATATATTATATTAAACTTTTTAATTTTATATAGTATATGGGTGTATTTTAAACTTTTAAAATACTAGATGGTTTAAACTATTAATAAATTATACTCTTAATTTAATTAAACTTAAACCATGTCATTATGGATTTATTAAACTTCTCTTTTAATTAAACACTTTAATTAATTTAATAAAGTCCATAAGGTGTAATTGAACTATTCAAGGCATCTAGGTTATTAAAAATTCAAAATTAAAACTATTTAATTAATTTTTAACGTATGAACCCAAGAGATACATCTTTTGAAACCATTCAATTACTAGAGTTAATTTTTCATAATTTGAGACATTTCAAATACCAAAACTTGAGGGCAAGTTTTTTAACTCTTGAAAACCTTTTCATTTCCATAACTTATGAGTTTAATGTCATTTTAATGGATGAGACCTTTCATGTTCCATATCTTGAGGAAAAGTTATCAAAGTCATTAAAAAAACATTTAGATCAATTTTAACAAACAGAATTATCATATAATCTAGGATTGATCTAATTTAACTTATAAGGCTAGATAATTCATATCAACAATTTACAAGTAACTTTGTTTATCATATAACGAACAATTATCTTAAAACTTTGACAATTATCTTTTCATTGGATGAGTATAATCATTACCATTCCAACAAAATCAAATTTTATGAATTCAAACATTTTGCGGTAATGATCCTAATCCAAAACAGGCCAAAAATCTAGAAAATCTGCCATCAGAAACACCTACTCGACAAGTACATTAACTGGACTCGTCGAGTTGCCCTTTTACTGAGTGGAATCGTCGATTCAAGCATTGAACTCGTCGACTTCATCAGTCAGAGGCTAGAGAATCGATTCTTTCAGCTTTGAAAATTAACATGCATCAAATATAACAGAAAACTATCCTAGGATCTGATACCACTATTGGGTTTTGTGTACTCTAACACTCTTATGGTGCACATACAACCCTAATAGCTTTGGATCTTAGTTTTCTCTAGTTATACATGCAATAAAATTTTCAAAGCATGAAGCCTACAACTAGCATACAATTTTGGTACATGAATCCTAAAACTAGTTAGAATAATACCTCGTTATTGTAGCTTGTAGTTTTGGCCTTTCAAGAGCTTAGCACCTCAAGTGTGATGCCTCTAATGGTTCACAAACACCATGAACAAAGGAAGACTTTGAGAGAGAGGCTAGACACCACCAAAAGTCAGTTATGATTCTCTTAGAATGCATAGGTGTCGATTTTGGCTAAGGGGTAACATTTATATAGCGTAGGATTCCAAGAGTCATGGGTAAACCCTAATCCATACACTTGGGTTATGATCCATATCTCATGTGGGTTAGCTCTTATGGATACTTACATAAACTTAGCCTATCATGGATCAATAGCCCAACCATTATATATCACTGATTTACATAATCAGTCCCCGTTAATTTAATTAGTCTATTTTAATCTCTAAATTAATTCTAAATTAATTCTTGATCAATACTAATTAAATATTATTATTTCTCAATTAATATATTATACTTGTAGTATATTAATAAATCATAAATAACCTTTTTCTCAAATATCCATCCTATCATATAGTTCTAGTGAAGGCAACCAAAATGGACCATGCTACTCTCGGGTCAAGTACATACCAATTATATTTATAGGCTTAGACACCTAATCCAACAAATCGAGGGTGTCACCTCCTAGAAGTGCTCCATTGTCTTCCTGTTGATGAGCTATATAACATCCACCTCTAGCATATAGACCCATACAAGGGAAACCACACACCTTTTCACCGGTCACTTGCTCACCACCATGCACAAATGATGCAAAAGGAACCCTAAAGTGCTTTCCTCACAAAGCAGACACAATTACCTTCCCTCACTAGATGATCTCCCCCCAAAACAAAATAGGATGTAGATACTTACTTGTTTTCATCTTGATCCTATTCAATCTTAGAAAATTGATACTCAACCGCTTTTATCATCTTCCTTTTAACGAATTGGACCAACGCTCTGCAAGACAAGGAACTTGGTCGAATAATCCACACTCAAACAACTTGTGAAGCTATGTCACAATTTCTTTAATTACATTATGAACCAACTTCAAGGTACTTTGGCTTTGGAGCCACACTATAAATAAGGTAAAACTAGAGCTCTACCTAACATGGTGTTTATACACTCGATAACTCATCAAGGAAAAACATCGCCATATTCCCTAGAAAGCTCTACATCGAAGAGACTCATCGTCTTCGTTGAACTCTCAATCGCACAAGTAAAAAAGAACTCACATCACCTTGCTAGGCACTTGATTACTATCATCATAGGAATTATAGGAATAGACTTTACAACAGACTCATTGTCTTCTTTGAATTCTCTTCCCAATCCGCCGTCAACCACGATAATCAACAACTTGCAAGGCTTGTCAAATCTGTGTAGTAAAATCAGCAGTACAAGATAGTCTTCCATTTCCTCAATATGCGCAACATTGTCCAAACTATGAGTGCTCTGGGATAACTAAGCTTTTGAGTCATGAGAAATTCCCCTAACTTCAAGCGATATAAACGATTACATGATCCACAAGAGAGAAGAGATAATGGTTTGCTATCGAAAAAAAAAATCAAAATCTTAAAGGCATTTAGCAAAAATCATATAACTCTCAACAAACATCCCCCTCCCCTCCTTAAGAGTCCTAAGCAACCTAATTAAGCTAATGCACACTATGAGTTTGAACACCGACCTTTGTATTCAGTGCACTCTCAACATGGCTCTGATACCAACTTGTAAAATCATGATTTTTCACCCAAAATTTTCTTTTTATTTTAAACTCGTTTTAACCAGAATACGTTTAGCAGAAGTCTTACTATAAATATTATGAAAACATCGCCAATGTTACTTTATTATAAAAACAAGTCCATTAAAGTAAGAGTTCTCAAAAACTTACACCAATGTAAATTCTCAAAACGAAATGTGATGAAAACTCAACAACATGTCTGAAATCATATCAATACTAAGACATAAACTAGAATATATCTACTCAAAAGGTCCCCATTCTCTCCAGGCATCATATCACGTTACCTGCTTCAATGCAAGGCCTAAAGCAAGCAAAGAAACAAGCGTTAGCATAAGCTAAGTGAGCTAATCATAGTACAATGTTAAAAAAACACACATATCATAAATGGATCCACAACACATTCCCACAGTATCAAACACTCACAAGTAATACATAACAACATCACACCGCATATCCAACAATGTTTATCTCAATTAATTATATTCTTCTTTTAGATCCTTTTTTGTTAGTTACTCTCCTCAACCACGCTGTAACTAATTATCTATCTTTTCTCTGCTAAAATATTATTATATAATATTTCTCTCCGCTTTATTTTAATAATTACACACCGCTTATCATAACTGTAATTATTAAAGTAATACTTCCTAGTTAGGGTCTATTTATTCACCGCAAACCCCAAGGAAAGTACCCCGTTCGCTACTAACGTGACCGGCATGACCCAATGCACTAGGTGAGGCGCAAGTCTCACCTATAATCATTACTCCCGGTGCGCTGCGTTCACTACTCTAACATTGCACTACGTATGCATGAGTTTTCGTTAAGGATTGGAATAAACAGTGCCAATTCCACCTCGTTACACTTCCCACTCCTACATGATGTTTGTGTTGGCCCCACCACTAGACCAACAATATCACTCCAGTCCACCCACCACTCGGACAATGTCTCGAATGACCTCCTAGAAAAATAATTTGACGCCGCTTTGGCTTAAGCTCTTTTCCCATAGGTGTCATTTAACCTATCGTGTCCCCGCAATAATCCGAATAGGGTATATACCTATGTCTAGGTTACTACCCTGCGCCCTGAAAGTGTATTCCCATTTTTCAATTTAATAATAATTAATCAATTAAGGAGTTACACTTTTACCCTCTTCAAGTAATCATGCAAATATTATGATTTTTCTTTTATTAACATAAGGGCTCATTTTCATGTAAACATGTAAATTTTTTTATTTAATTATTACATTTTACATCACATATAATTTTCATACACAAAACTTCAATAATGGTTTTACAACACTAGCATGATTGTCCTAAAACAACTTAGGCAAATATTGATATGCTCACATTACATAATAACCATGTACAACACTCAATCTAACATGGCAATATCACACATCTCATATCAAAAAATAAGAACTAGCATGCATATATCCTAGATTCACTTACATATAAAGCAATACAACATCCATGGCACATTACTCAATAACAAATTGGGCACATACATCCTAGGTAACTAGGTTCACCCCATTCCATTTAAGATATAAGATTCTCCTAAAATGTACTTTAAAAACAACAAAATTAATTTACCTTTGACACGTAAGTGTTTTTCTCCACTTCGGATCATGTGAGCGCTTGAGGTGTCACACTCCCATATCACTAACACAACAAAAATAAGCACATTACTAAGTATATTCAAGTTTAATACTTTCATAACTATGGTGTGTGCAATACAATTATTGTAACGCCCGTGTTTCTAGACTATGCATTGATATTGACATAATGGTCTAGGTTAACCTTTGTAACTCATTTAGAAGAAATGAAAAGGAATTATTAAAATATTATGTGAATTATGTGTTTTATGCTTAATTATTAGGGTTTAATTAATTAAGAATAAAAATGAGTGTCAAAAACTAAATTTTAGATAAAGCCAATATCTATTAAGAAACTTGTAGTGGGCGTGACAAGGATTACGGATATATAAAGAATGCCGAAATTCGAGTTATAACGAAGAAGTTATGACCTGTCGAAGTTTCGCGACAAACCGGTATGGTGCCGAATGTTGTAAAAAGTGAGTTTTTGATAAACTACTTTTTGGCCTTAGTGATCTAAATGATACTCATAGTGTTCATTAAACCGAGAGTGGGTATAAAAAGAACGCCCAAATCTGACTCCGTATGAAGAAGTTATGATTTTTCGAAGTCTCAGATTAGCAGTAGACAGCTAAAAACTCGAATTTTAGATCGATTAATTTTTAGCCGACACGACCTAAACAAAAATCGAAGGTCTCGTCATTTATAGCACAGTGGTAAAAAGTCTGACGAACGGACGTCGGATGAAAAAGTTATGAATTTTTAACGGATTTCTTGTCTCGGTCTGTTAAAAATAATAATATAAAAATTAAATTTCAAAATAAGCCGACGAAGTCTAAAGAAAAGTTGTAGAGCGTAATTTTACCTATGCGTGCATATAAAGAACGTCAAAAATGGAGCCAGTATGAGAAAGTTATGGATTTTACAAGAATGGGCACAATTTTCGAGAAAATTCGCAAGGAATGGTGCTGGCCACATGATCCTTGCATGCATAGCCCGTGCGCAACACGCGTGTCGCTTGATGATTCGACCGAGGGTGCGGTCCAATGATCTTCTGACGCCTCGCTTCTGACTCATCATCCGAGCCTCGCTGGCCCAATCCGAAGGCGCCGTGTGCCCTTCGCGTGTCCGAAGCTCACACCCACCACCTGTCCTCGCTCCGCGGATGCCACCTGCCTTCGCTGACTCCTCCTTCTCGGCCGAACCCTCGCAGCTCTCCCCTATAAATAGTGGCCTTGCGAGACTTCCCAGGTAATTTTAGGAAATTGCCCATTTTTACCCCTTTTTTCAATATTTTGGTTATTTTGACCTTACCCGATGCCCCGAGATCATTTCCAACGCCCGGAACACGTCCCGGAGTGCCCAAAGGCCCGAAAAATTTATCTTTTCGGTTTTGAATCCCGACCTTTCGCAGAGCCCAGTTTCTCAATAAAACTCCCGGTTTTATTAGAAACGATCGTTTTAGAAAACGAATTGCTGCCCGATTTTCATTAAATCAGGTGAGTGTATAGTCACTTTCACCTTACATATATATATATATATATATATATATATATATATATATATATATATATATATGAAGTATTTACCTTAAAATATGTGTTATGTGTAAATATATTAATTGTTTATTTGAGGTGACTGTTGACTTGATGTTTTATACAAGTTTTAAACTATATATATATATATATATATATATATATATATATATATATATATATATATATATATTATTTACAAATATGTTGGGTAAAACATGGGTAGATAAATTAGATGATGTGTGATGAAATAAAAGTGATTAGAGGTATCGATGTTTAAGATGATCTAGTCATCTAGCAGAGTATAGACAACGGCTACAGACAATTTTAGATAGCCCAGTGGAACGTTAGTAGACTTGTAATCGGTGCGTATGTTTGAACTATATGTTCATTAGGTCTTTTTGAACTATGTTTACATCCATTAGTTCTTCCTTTTGACACTATTACGTGTCGGGGTACGGGGGCGTACGAGAGTACTTTATCAATATTTTCCCTGTATTTTTATTTGGAAGAACTTTGGAGTCTTTGTTCTTTTATGAAGTGATTGAACAAGCTTCATGAGTTAGTGATATAGATCATGTGTTAAATAGTGGGTATGTGATGAAAGGTAAGTTGGATAGATGAGATGATCAGTGATATAGAGCATGAGTTGAGAGTGAGTGGTGAAATATGGGAAATGCTTTTACCCAAATGTTGGCGTGAGTGGTGCAATATGAGAAACGCCCTTACCCAACGTTGACCCCCTTCATTCAGCAGAGTAGGGATGACAACCATGGACTGTTCTTGATGGTCTGCGGAACACTAGCAGGCTCGCAACCTGTAGGTGTTAATGGACTTGAGTGTTCATTCGCTTTACTCTAAAACCCCCGTCATTCAGCAGAGTATGGCAGACAACCATGGACTGTTTTGACGGTCTATGGAACACTAGTAGGCTCGTAACCTGTAGGTGTTAATGGACTAAAATGTTCATTCGTTGTACTCTATTCCCCTCATGAGTGCCTTTAGGGCAAGTAAGGCTGGGGAAAACCCCTTAATTATGTTCATCAGCTGTATGGAAAACCCATTAACATGTATTGCGGGGGAAAACTCCCGTGGGAAATACCATCGATGAATAAGAGCTATGGACTAGTACATGGTGACGATGTGACTTCGTGCCAATTTGACATAAATTGTGTAACAGCCCGGAATTTCAAATATTGATTTAATTATGTTTTGGGGGTGATTTAAGAGGGGACTCGGCGAGTTGGAGCCTAGACTCGCCGAGTAGGAGCGCAGACCTGGTCGCGGGTTCGCGACTGGACTCGACGAGTCCGATATGGACTCGGCGAGTCTACGCTGTTTAGCGAAAACCCTAACCGTTCAGGTTTGGGTCGTATATAACACATTATATCCCGTCATTGTTCGTCTTTTAGTCGATTGAGAAGAACCCTGAGCGGCTGTGGGCATCTAGAGTAAGATTGAAGGCCATTGGTGACTTGAAGAAATTGTGGTGCAAGGAGGGAAGAGTTTTGGCTAAAGGAACTGCAAGGGATTCGAGTTCTGAGGTTTGGGGACATAGAGAGTGTGTTATTCAGGTAATAATTCAGATCATTTCTGTTATATTGATGTGTGCATGGATCTAGGGTTTATGGAACCCATTTGGTGATTAGATGGATTATACTTTGTTAATCAAACGGATATAACCCTGTATTAGGACCTTTAGAGGTCCAGAAGGTTCCATGCTTGTGTATTTCAGAACCATAATTGTCCCAGGATGCAGTTGAGCGGTTGCATGGCATGGACTCGCCGAGTCGATGAACAGACTCGGCGAGTAGCTTGAAGATTTACTGGGACTCGTCGAGTTGTTCTTCAGACTCGGCGAGTTGAGTCGGGGTGGCCCCGCGATTCTTCCAGGAGGAACTCGTCGAGTAAAAAAGGGGATACTCGACGTGTAGAAAGGGAATCTTAAGGAATCGGTGAGTCAAGGGCGAGTGGACTCAGAGTCGTTGAACTCGGCGAGTCTTGGGGTGACTCGGCGAGTTAGGTCGCGGGTTAAGCGAAGTTCTGAGTATGGGGACTCGGCGAGTCATAGGGTTGACTCGGCGAGTAGGGTCAGACAGGGGTTGACTTTGACCTTGTCTTTGACCAAGGGTTGACCAGTGGTTCCAGGGGTATTTTGGTAATTGTTGTTTATTGTTTGAGTTCAGTGCATTGGTGGCTGTCCAGAGGTGGGATCGTATCAGTGATCGGAGCAGCTTGAGCTATCTGTTCAGTCGGCAGTTTCGAGGTGAGTTATCCTCACTATATCGCTAGGGTTTATGGCACCAAGGCCAACCCTTTTTATCGGATGGAAATCCGGGTAGTTGTCATTATATGTTATGGGCCGGAAGGCAATATGTTGTGTGATGGACCGGAAGGTCGGCGTGGGTAGGACCGGAAGGTTTACCCAGCAGGGACGGAAGTCCCCTGAGACACATGGACCGGAAGGTCAAGGCCTGGAAAGGCGTATGTATGCATTTAGTATGTTGACTGATTTGTAGGGTAATGTTATGCTAGTGACCGGCTAGATCGGTATTTTGTTAGAGTAATGCTATGATATGTGATCTGTTGATCGATTGTTGTCTTTGAACTGCTATATGATTATTTGTTATGTTATATATGCATTTTATGCTTATGGGCCGGAAGGCGATTATGTTGTGTGATGGACCGGAAGGTCGGCGTGGGTAGGACCGGAAGGTTTACCCAGCAGGGACGGAAGTCCCCTGAGACACATGGACCGGAAGGTCAGGGCCTGGAAAGGCGTATATGTGGTTGGTATTCTGGGGGTATCTCACTAAGCTTTCGGGCTTACAGTTGTGGTTTTATGTTTCAGGTTCTCAAGAGTCTGTGGCAAGGCAAAGGCGTGATCGTACCATTCCTCGCGTTGGTGTTTTATGATATGAACCTGGGAAATTACTCTGTTTAATAATGTATTGAAAACCTTTTTGTAATAATGTTAATAAAATGGGCGATTTTGAAAAATTTTAATTGTTTTGAAATTTTGGATGTTACAAGTTGGTATCAGAGCCTTGGTTTGAGTGAATTGGGGAAAACATTCGTGTGACTCCAGTCTCAAATCGAGGAGGATTTTAAAAAGAGAAATTAAAATGAGAAATTAAAACGGTTTTCAAATTGGTAAAAGGAGGACGCGGAGGTACGATCAGCCAGAGCCAGTAAGTAACCCCAAGATACCATACATGATATTTGTTTATTTGAGCTTGATAGCACAGCATGCTAGAGTTAGGCTAGGGATCTTCAGGAAATCATGATAATGTTGCCTGATATGTGATGCCTGTAGCCTAGGGTCCCCCATGGGATGTTCTCAGTGTTCCTCTAGTGGTGAGGGTTGATAGTTGTTATGCATGTTCCCTAGGGTATTGTGGTAGTACTTCATACAAATATGGGTAGGTGTGGAAGGTAGTATGGGCCCGTACTACTGAAAGCACAGGACCCATACGCGTATCAGGGAAACCATGGTCTCTAGGGTAGGGTTGCGAGAGTTGGATCCCAGGATTGTGGGAAGTGTCTGAGATTGGTAGGGTGTCTTCAGTATGGAGATTTCGAGGCATGATGATAGTGGATCCGGATCAGGATCGGGAGCTGGAGAGCGAGTTCCGGGTGAATCGGTGCCGTCGGAGGTTATCGATCGGACGAGCACGAGCGAGCGGGATGCGAGGATTCGCGAGATCCTGCGTGATGAGGTTGCTGCATTGTTGCGGGCTGAGTTGCCGGGATTGTTTGGGTCGATCAAGACCGCCATGATTGAGTATTCTGATGAGCGATATGCGGCTCTCGCAGAGACGGCTGCCGCGGTGGCTACAACGGCTGTAACAGCGGCAAGGGGAGGAGCTAGTCGGGGTTTCAGTATCGGGACTTCTGTTATACGAAGCCTCCCACATTCGATGGGGTTCAGGACCCGATTGTTGCTATGAGATGGTTACCAGACATGGAGGGGTGTCTCCACGAGTTTATGCCTTGCTGATCAGAGGGTGAGGTGTGCTCTGAACCTGTTGAGGCTAGGAGCGAAGGATTGGTGGAGATTGACTACGAGGTCATTTTCCGATGCGCAGAGGGCTGCGTTTTCATGGGATCAATTCAGGGAGATGTTCACTACTCGCTATGTTCCGCGGGATGAAAAGGAGAGATTGGCTCGGGAGTTCTTGAGCTGAAGCAGGATTTGGAGTCGGTGACTGAGATCACCAGGATGTTTATTGAGAGGACGATGTTTTGCCCTGAGTTCGCTTCGGAGCAGGCTCAGATGTCCTGATATCTAAGTATGCTCAAGGGGGATATCAGACAGTTCGTGTCTGCGCAGAGGTGCGAGACCTTGTAGGTGTTGCAGGAGGCCGCCATGCGGCGTGAGTTAGAGGTAGAGTTGCAGTTGTGTGGGCTGAGGCAGGCTCCGATGCAGTCGCAGCCAGCGCCGAAACGGTCCAGTACCGTTGATGTTAGAGTGGGGGATCGGAGCGGCCACACTTGTGGGAAGTGTGGGAGGGGTCACACCGGAGTTGCTGGTCCGGTGGTGCATGCCGCAAGGGCGGAAAAGAGGGGCACTATACGTGGGACCGTCGGCAGTCAGTGCCAATTCGGGATTCAAGGATTTGTTATCATTGTCAGCAGGCTGGACATTTGAGGATCAACTGTCCACAGCTTTCTGCAGGACCGGTGCAGGCTCTAGCATCGGCCACCTTGAGTAGTTCAGGAGGAGGACAGGATGGAGCGGAGCCCCAAGGGCTCAGGGTCGTGCTTATCTGCTTGCGACAGAGGGAGACGGAGCAGTGCCGGAGGCAGCTGCGGGTATGATGCTTTCTTGATGTCTTGATTGTCTTGCATTGATTGTGGCGTATTGTTTATGCTGGTATCTTGTGTGGATTTCGATGCGGTATTCGTTGTTTCGCGGGTTTGGTATGGTTATAGTTTGGTGTTTTGGTGTCGGTAGCCTTGTGCGGTTTTCGATGTGGTATTCATCCTTTGGCAGGTTGTGGGTTTGGTTACGGGTTATTGCTTGGGAATTCCGTTGGTTATCGTTCGTGAGGGTCGATAGTGGAGATGCGACACCGGGTTGAATGTCGGGTAGCATCTGCAGTCGTGGAGTGGATAATTGAAAGACCGGATTCTTTTGAGCGGATTGATCAGGGAGGAGATGTGTTTTGCTGAGGGTTGCTTATGCTTGTGGGAAGCAGTTAGTGGGTAAATATTCTCTTTGTGCAGGATTGTTCTGAAAGGTCGTTAAGGACGATCGGTGGCAATTAGTCAGTGCTTTAGTGGGGGAGAATTGGAGAATTCCCTGGGAGATCGATGAGTATGTGAGGGTGCTTAGCTGTTGGGATTCAGCAGTGTTTGTCAGCGCAGAGTATAGGCCGACGAGAGCGAGTGTCGAGTATGCGGGGCGGGATACAGACCTAGAGCATTTGATTGTGGAGGCCTGAGAGAAGGCCGGGATCAAGTTTGAGTAAGTAACCGGGGTTATACGATCAGAGTATTGGTATGTTGAGGTACGAGATGGGTTGCACTGCATTAATCCCACGGGATTATGTTGTGCATGTTTCTAGAGTTGGAACCGGAAGGTTCCCGGAGTTAGAACCTGAGGGTTCGCAGAGTTGGGTGTACGGACCCACAGAGATATAGCCTCGAGTGGCTAGTATGTGTTATGAGAGTCGGTCTAGTCATGCTGGAGACTCTGTTGGTATTGCTGGATCAGTTTGAGATTTGCGGATCGTGTATGTTGCAGTGTGATTGCATTGGAAGGTCTGGCCCCGGGTTAGTGATCTTGTTTAGCTGAGGCAGTGATTTTGATGAGTGGAGAGAGTGCATGGGATTGAGAGTCCTGCAATGAGAACCAGAGTATGTGAATAACGGTTACGCAAAAAGGGTGGTGTCGCTTGGGGCAAGCACCGTAGCACCGGTTGGAGTGGCATTATGGCCAAGAGGGTCCCTTGGAAGGAAAAGAGAAAGGTGTGTAACTCCGAAGGGGAGTGCAAGTTCACGAGAATGAAAGTTGCAGAGCAGAGTTATGGTTAGAGTATTTCGGGTATGCCTTCGAGCATCGTGTTCGCGGCAGCGAAGTAGGAACCCATCCGGTTTGGGATGTCTGTTGAGGCTCAGAAGGGATGTAGGGAGAGGGAGAATCTTAAATTCTCAGTGTGATTCTAATCAGAGTGTAGGGTGAATGCAGTGGTTCATCTTGGGAGATGTTCGAGGATATTATCAGTGTATCGGGTCTTTCAACCTGCGGGTGTTGGGACTAGTTCAGTATGTGTATGTGATGGCAAGAGGAGAACTTGTGAGAGTTGCTCTGAGAGTGAGAATGGATCTCTCAGTCGGTCCGGAATGGACAAAGTGGGCTTTGGATCGGGGATCCGGTGGTTCATGGTTCCTAACCCTTATGGGTCGAGTGATCGTTGAGATTTAGAGCAGAGTTGCATCTTGGGTAATTTTCGGTTACAGAGAGTGATGTGCAGTACAGAGATCATGCTTCAGTCGACAGAGCAGATTCAGCAGATTAGACAGAGGTTATTGACCGCCCAGAGCCGACAGGAAAGTTATGCAGACAGACGCCGGTCCGAGCTTGAGTTTCAGGTCGGTGACTTCGTATTCCTGCAGGCATCTCCTTGGAGAGGAGTGATTCGATTCAGGAAGAGGGGCAAGTTGGGGCCCCGGTATATTAGACCTTTTCATGTGATTGCGGGGGTAGGCCGGGTGGCCTATCGTTTGGTGTAGCCCACGGATTTGAGACAGATCCACGACACCTTTCATGTGTCGCAACTGAGGAAGTGCGTAGCCGATGAGCCGGCAGTGGTTCCATTAAAGGATATTCAGGTGGATGCGAGCCTGAATTATGCTAAGAGACCAGTGGCCATCAGGGATCGGAAGATCAAGGTTCTGAGGAACAAGGAGGTACCTCTGGCATTGGTTCAGTGGCAACATCGGAGGGGATCGGAAATGACTTGGGAGCCGGAATGTGAGATGCGGGAGCAGCATCCGGAACTATTTTCAGAGTGAGACTTCGAGGGCGAAGTCTAGTTCTAGTGGGGGAGAGTTGTAACAGCCCGGAATTTCAAATATTGATTTAATTATGTTTTTGGGGTGATTTAAGAGGGGACTCGGCGAGTTGGAGCCTAGACTCGCCGAGTAGGAGCGCAGACCTGGTCGCGGGTTCGCGACTGGACTCGACGAGTCCGATATGGACTCGGCGAGTCTACGTTGTTTAGCGAAAACCCTAACCGTTCAGGTTTGGGTCGTATATAACACATTATATGCCGTCATTGTTCGTCTTTTAGTCGATTGAGAAGAACCCTGAGCGGCTGTGGGCATCTAGAGTAAGATTGAAGGCCATTGGTGACTTGAAGAAATTGTGGTGCAAGGAGGGAAGAGTTTTGGCTAAAGGAACTGCAAGGGATTCAAGTTCTGAGGTTTGGGGACACAGAGAGTGTGTTATTCAGGTAATAATTCAGATCATTTCTGTTATATTGATGTGTGCATGGATCTAGGGTTTATGGAACCCATTTGGTGATTAGATGGATTATTACTTTGTTAATCAAACGGATATAACCCTGTATTAGGACCTTTAGAGGTCCAGAAGGTTCCATGCTTATGTATTTCAGAACCATAATTGTCCCAGGATGCAGTTGAGCGGTTGCATGGCATGGACTCGCCGACTCGATGAACAGACTCGGCGAGTAGCTTGAAGATTTACTGGGACTCGTCGAGCTGTTCTTCAGACTCGGCGAGTTGAGTCGGGGTGGCCCCGCGATTCTTCCAGGAGGAACTCGTTGAGTAAAAAAGGGGATACTCGACGTGTAGAAAGGGAATCTTAAGGAATCGGTGAGTCAAGGGCGAGTGGACTCAGAGTCGTTGAACTCGGCGAGTCTTGGGGTGACTCGGCGAGTTAGGTCGCGGGTTAAGCGAAGTTCTGAGTATGGGGACTCAACGAGTCATAGGGTTGACTCGGCGAGTAGGGTCAGACAGGGGTTGACTTTGACCTTGTCTTTGACCAAGGGTTGACCAGTGGTTCCAGGGGTATTTTGGTAATTGTTGTTTATTGTTTGAGTTCAGTGCATTGGTGGCTGTCCAGAGGTGGGATCGTATCAGTGATCGGAGCAGCTTGAGCTATCTGTTCAGTCGGCAGTTTCGAGGTGAGTTATCCTCACTATATCGCTAGGGTTTATGGCACCAAGGCCAACCCTTTTTATCGGATGGAAATCCGGGTAGTTGTCATTATATGTTATGGGCCGGAAGGCAATATGTTGTGTGATGGACCGGAAGGTCGGCGTGGGTAGGACCGGAAGGTTTACCCAGCAGGGACGGAAGTCCCCTGAGACACATGGACCGGAAGGTCAAGGCCTGGAAAGGCGTATGTATGCATTTAGTATGTTGACTGATTTGTAGGGTAATGTTATGCTAGTGACCGGCTAGATCGGTATTTTGTTAGAGTAATGCTATGATATGTGATCTGTTGATCGATTGTTGTCTTTGAACTGCTATATGATTATTTGTTATGTTATATATGCATTTTATGCTTATGGTCCGGAAGGCGATTATGTTGTGTGATGGACCGGAAGGTCGGCGTGGGTAGGACCGGAAGGTTTACCCAGCAGGGACGGAAGTCCCCTGAGACACATGGACCGGAAGGTCAGGGCCTGGAAAGGCGTATATGTGGTTGGTATTCTGGGGGTATCTCACTAAGCTTTCGGGCTTACAGTTGTGGTTTTATGTTTCAGGTTCTCAAGAGTCTGTGGCAAGGCAAAGGCGTGATCGTACCATTCCTCGCGTTGGTGTTTTATGATATGAACCTGGGAAATTACTCTGTTTAATAATGTATTGAAAACCTTTTTGTAATAATGCTAATAAAATGGGTGATTTTGAAAAATTTTAATTGTTTTGAAATTTTGGATGTTACAAATTGCTGAAGGAAAGCAATGTTGTTACCTTGTTGGTTGTTTCATGTTAGGATGTATTGTTTGACATAACTTGCTGAGGGAAAGCAATGTTGTCACCTCGGTGTTTGTTTTATTTAACATAAATTGTTGAGGAACCCCCAAAGCAATGGTGTCATCCCTTGTGAAAAATCCTTAGGCTAGGTCCCTTGTGATAGTTGTTTTAGGGACGTAAAGTAAGGATAATGGGAATGGGTAATTATGGTTATTTTTGGTTGATGAAATTAATAAATTTATTATTGACTGGGAACTTAATAAGATTATTATTTATTGTGGGTTGAAAACCCTATATGCTCACCAGGCTCCCAAGCGTGGCCCACTCATTTTATTTGTATCATAGGTATCGATACGAAGTTGCTTTACACTGAGAGATTAAAAGAGAAGTAGATCACTAGTGTAAATGAATGTAAGTTTTGTTTATGCTTATGTTTTTGTATTGACAATGGCATCCCAATGGTTTTAGTGAATAAAATACATTTCTCCGGAAATGATTTGATAACATATTTATTATGTTTTTCTGGGAAAAAATTCCGCAACACTTTTAATCAAATGATTACTCTGAAATTATTTTTTTTAAAAAAAGCATAAGAGAAATCGGTCTTTTCTGGCCGTGAAATTGGAGATGTCACAATTATGTTTATGCCTATTTTATCAACATTTTAGGATTTCGCAGATTGACTCCCGCTCAGTGTTTTGGGCTTATATTTGAATCTACAACTCCAAATAGGGCATAGTCAGCCTTTCTGAAAACTAGACTCGATTTCCTACAACTTTGTGATGATGGAAGCAGGAGTTCATTTTGGCCATGGTACTGGGAAATAGAATCATAAAATGACACCTTATATCCCTCCAAAACATAAAGCTATTCATATTACAAATCTTACTAGAGTTGCTCGTTTTTTATCAGAAGCTTGTGATTTGGTTTTTGATGCAGCAAGCAGAGGAAAACAATTCTTAATTTTTGACACTAAAAATAAAGAAGTTGATTCAGTAGCATGGGTGGCAATAAGGGTTCGGTGTCATCTACTCTAATAAATGAAGGTTTTTTTTGCCACATGTGACACTCATATTCAATTTGTCAAATGTCATTTTGTAGTTATATTGAAATAATTTTTTTCCACATATCATTTTATGAGTTTTTCTATTTAAATAAATTCTACATAATACTTTAATATAATAATTAGAATAAATATAGTAATAAATGGATATCAATTTCATTAATGAACTTACCTTCTTATTTCAAAATTTTCAAATTAAAGTTCATTAATTAATTTTGTTTATTTATTTAAATTTAAAAGATAAAAAATAATCAATTTTAATAATTCATTATTTTTCTTATTTTCTTATAAATCCAAAGTTCTTAAATATTTATACATTTATATTTAATTTTTTTAATTAACTCGTATAATACGTGAGTTTTACACCTAGTTATTTTAATAAAAAATGGCTCGGTGGTATGTTAACAAATTGGTCAACTATATAAACAACTTCATAAGTTTAGAGACTTGAGAACCAAACAAAAAATAGGAGGGCTCGGCCATCTTTCGAAAAGAGATGTGGTTGTGATCATTTTCTCAAATTCGAACCAAAATAGCCTCTCCAGGCGTAGCAATACCCAAGTCAAAAATTATGTCCAAATTTTTAGTTGGACAAACATCATCTTATCCTTCAAGGCTTAAAACAAAGACTTAAAGGCAAACTATTTTGCAAATAATTCAAACATAACAAATCAAATTTATCAATATTTTGTGTTATTTTTCATGTTAACTTGATTTTCTTAATATCCCTTTACCTTAATGCTAGTGGAATGTCTAAATTAATGTGCTTTTAATTTGCAGTGAACAAAATACGTACATCCTCACGTTTTGGTTTACTCATTCCACCTTGATATTGCCTACTAATTCTTTCATTTTTTATATTTTTTTCGATTATTTTTTTCTTCCTATATCAAATATATATATTCATATATTTCGATTTCTTTGTCGAATATAAGTTAACCTTTTGACATTACTCAATCGTCTCTAAATATTATTAAAAGAGACAGCTTATGACATCGTCTTAAATAATCTGGACCCTTGATTGTATTTCAATCGTGTTTTTCCACCCTTAGATCAAATTGCTAACATCATCTTCTCCATATGGAATGTATTTAATTCCAATAAACGTTTTCCGATCGTCAAACAATAACTTACATCCGTTGAAGTAGAATGTATTTAATTCTAATAAAAGTTTTCCATATTTTAAATCTTGAATTTCCGGTTATGAAGATTTTAATATGGTCAATTTTAAAAGCATATTACTAACAAACCATTTCAATCAAGGCATTAATATCAGCCATTAATATAAATTTGTTTATATTAGTAAACCATTAATATAGAATCTATTTTTATTAGGAAATCATTTATACCAAAAAGTATATTCAAATTATCACACACATATACGATTCATCGTTGAACCCGCGGCTCACACTTATTTTCAATTGTTTCTTTTTTTCAAATATTCTCCTACAACATCATTATTATTGCTTATAATTTCCATCATCATTCTCTGCTTCAAACATTCGTTTTTGTACAGTAGAAGGCATGTACCTTCTTTCGCTTTTTATATTTTTTTCGATTATTTTTTTCTTCCTATATCAAATATATGTATTCATATATTTCAATTTTCTTTGTCACAAATTACATAAAATCAGTTAACTACTATTCTGAAACATTTCAAATAAACATGAAAGATATTACGTACCTTTAACAAAATAGAAATTAACTATGTTGTCAACTGATATAAATTACAAAAATGTTACTTTTATATATTAGAGATGATTATGATTTTTTTTAATTTTTATGTCATAAGAATCCGGTTAATTTGGGCATGATTTTAAAATATTATTGAAAATATTATGTTTTTGTATATCATATCATCCTACTTTTTTATCGTTATATAGTAACAATAAAATTTATAAATTTACACAACAAATATACATATTTCGAATTTTGTAATATTATTATACCTTACAAAATACAACTCCCTCCAAAATAATTTTCACCAGTAATTTCATCCATAATTTCACCAAATTTAAATTTGTATTTTCTTTATATAAATTTTTTTAATGATCTAGATTTTTTCCTCCAAAAGTATATCAAACATTTACGTCTCAGATAATGCTGCTCCATTATAATTATTACTTTCCAAAAATATATCCGTTAAATGAGGAATTTTATTTAATGAATGAAGTAAATGTTAATTAAAATGAGATATATATATATATATATATATATATATATATATATATATATATATATATATATATATATATATATATATATTCTATAATTATTACACGAGTTTATTAAAAAAAATGATATAAAGGTGTAAAGATTAAGCAGTTTTAAAGTGAAATTTCAGAATACATACAAACGATGATGTTCTACAATTAAATATAAAATTGAATAGACTGAAAAAAAAATTAACGCAGTCAATCTTGAAAATAACATAGTTATGAAAAATTATAAAGTAAGATAAAAATTATAAGATATTAAGAGATTTATAAAAAGTACAATTAGTAAAAGCATTACGATTATTAGAAAAAATAAGATCGTTAAGATTACTAAAAGTACAATATATAAACTAAATTATCACAATAGTAATGAAATGTCATTATTTGATATTTCATATAATTGAAATATATATATACAAAATTACATTAACTATATACTAAAATTATTCAAAGTTGCGCCCAAAACTAATGCAAATTTTTGCGAACACCAAATAAGTAAGAACAAACATAAAAGCTAGCACTTATATTCATAATCAATTTAAAATAAATCAATCATGATTTTGAAAACAATCTCCATTGATGATATACTAAAATTAAATCCATATAACGTTTAACATTCTATAAATTATATTATATAACTTTATTTGAATAAATGAAATAGTTGTCAATATTTAATGCAGTAGAAAAAACGGTATATTAGTTGTCAATATATGTTTAAATTAAGTAACCTTATTATGAAAAGAATGTTTAATTAAAATGTTTATAATTATATAACAATATCATAACTATATGAGACGAGGAACGCCGTTCAACTATAAAACAAAAAATATTGTCTACAAAGAGGTCTTTCAATGATTATATATATATTTATCGTTTTCAATGTATTTTTTACACATTACAATAATACTAATAACCATATTTTTTTATAATAATTATACAATATCTGTAGACGATTATATGTTCTTATGTGTTTTCCGTGTTTAACAAAGATATGATCTACAAAGAGGGCTATAATCTAGTTATACATAATAATAAATTATATATTACTTAATTATTGATATATTACTTGTTAAAAAAGATATGAGCTTGAAACTGTAAGTAGGATATTGAATCAACTCACATCGTAACTCACAATTGATTATCACTACCATAATTCAGAGTTATGCCTTAGCCCTCATAGCAATCCCTCGTTGTCAGAGTCTCAACCATAGTCTCTCACGACTTACGACTAATACTAAATCAATCGGTAGTGTTTTAAGTTATTGTCTTATGAAATTATTACAAGTAATACTTTTTAAATTCTTTAAAAAAAATTACACCATATGCTCAAACAAGTTATGTGAAATTTGAAATGTGTAATTATGATTTAAAACTGTAAAATAAATAAATAAATAAATAAATAAAAATACCAAATGTAAGCACAAACCCACATAAGAAACAGAAAACAACATCGTTAAATTACCTACATTTGGTTTCGTGGTTGGAATAACCACATTTGTGTTTTGCGGTTTGATTCTGACCAATAACAAGACCAAACAAAACTATGCTCCACTAGTATTTTCGAGACATATATAACTTTAGTGGCCTTTATTGCAATGTAAACAATTAAGCGGTTGCCTTTGGCCCCCTAGTCCCTCGAGGATCATGTCCATTCATATGCAGAACAATCTTTTTGAAGGTCAATATAAGCGAAATAATCGGGTGAAACCTGTGATAATAAAAAGTTATTGATATAAAAAACAGTTGTAATCAAAATGGTTTCATGAAATTATAAAATCGACTAAATTTATAAGAAAAATAAGAAAAATATAAAAATTATTGTAAAATTTTCCATTATTAATTGCAAAGATGTAAAAATAATTTGATAACACTAACTTTACGGTTACGCTTAAGGTTTTTTTCTTCAAATAATTCAACAGGTCGGACCTAAGGATATAAATATTATAAATTGACCAGGACGAGTCAAAGAAAAAGGGTCCCTATCGATATTATAAGTATTTTATTTTTAAATAAATGCATATATAATATATAATAAAAAAATTTGGGATCTGTACAGCCGCCCACTTTGCCCCCTTTCAACGCCCGCCATATAATTCAAGGAGTCTTGGATAGTTATACACTTGTACATGTCTATCTCAAGTATGCTTATATCCAATAGTAAAAAAAGTGAATTTGCTTAATGCTTATAGAAAACAATTACCATGTACCAACCAACTAAGAAAGGAGCACGAAACCATATATATCAAGAAAAATTAAACAAAAATAATGGAATAAATACATTATAATTGAAACTTGGTTATATAGTAATAAGCTACAATTACAACCATAACACCTGCAATCGTATAATGGAATCCTTAAGTCTTAAGAACTAATATGACGATTTTTTATAGGAGAACTACTTTTTATGGGATTTAAATTGCCAAAGTAGTATCTTCACACCCATCATGTACGCATGCCAACACGTCCCTATAATCTCTTGAAATCGTGAAATTATCATAAACCAAACCATCACTACTCTTCTTGTACTCAAATAGAAGTGAAGAGTGGTTAAATGCAGTAAGTTTTACAAATCCCCAATCCTGATCTTTATACAAGCTCCAAAACGTATTTATCTGAGTAAAATCTGACAGATGGCTCCCTCCACTGCCAACAACAACATGAATTGTCCCATTCACTGTACCAGAATACCGCGATATCTCCGAGTTCACACATTGGTTCTATACAAAAAAAGTCAACAAGTCAACATGACACTGTCTATCTCTATATATCTAACATGGTATCAGAATCAGTTAGTAAGTTAGTACCTGATATATAGGACACGTCCTTTCATAATTATGGACATGCCCATAAAACGCGATGTCTACTTTGTATTTCTGCCATAGCTTTTGCAAATTTGCACGACCCATGGGTTCTTCAAATGCACCCTCATCAGCTAACCAATTGTTAGAAGAATAACCAAGAACACGATTAGCAGCAAATATGAGCCATGGTTGTTTTTGTCTGTCGACTGATGCAAAACATTTCTCTATCCATGCATACTGTTCTGAACCCTCCCTCCAATCATGCTCTGAATCCGCTATACAAAAATGAAACATCCCGTAATCCGTTGCATACCTGTAAACAACATACAATATGAACAAGACTTTTTTATAAAAATATTATAGGTCTAAATAAATATTTTTACCAGAATTTAGCTCTGTTATCTGCGGGAACATAATACATGGTCTCAGCAGGTACGCCACACTCACCGCCTGAATCAGGAGTGTTGTAAAAAGATCCAGAATTAGGAAAATCTCGTTCGTGGTTGCCACTGCAATATAAAAGGAAAGTACTTAATACATAATTTAGTTAGAAAATAGAAATATATATCATTAAAATTTTATTATATTTAGAAACACGAACCTTGCAATCATATATGGCTTTACTGATGAAATGCGTTCGACTTGTTCTGTGAATTGATCCCATTGTGAGAGAAATCCATTCGCAAATGGTAAATTTCCTATATGAAACACTATATCATAGTTTTCAAGGTCATTGACCAATTGGTCTGTTGTAAGTAGGGATCCTGGCTGATAATTTCCATACTCATTTGACCCATCACGTTCTGCCTAGAAACATGAATTTTAAAAATTAGTTATTGTTATATTTTAATATTTTATTTTATGATTTTAACAACTTCTTACTACCTTTCCCATGTCTCCAAATATGATAACACGTTGAAGGGAATCTTGTCCCGGATATGGAGATGATTTAAATGTATACATATCACTATAAGTGATTGATCCATCTACCATTATATGCCCCATTCTATATTCATACCTGGACAAATAATGTTGTGATTTGTAAGATCTGTTATATCTACACCATAGGTGTATAATAGTAATTTAATATCATTCATTAAACAATTTTAGAAAAATAAAAATATATTTTTTCCATAGTTTCTTTATTCTTAGAATTGTTATGTGAAAAATGAGACGCATACATAGTGTTTGGCCATAAGTCATGTAAGAAACTAGTGTGGATAAAACCAGGATCCCGCCATCCAACTGTACGTGCAGGTGGGCCTACATTACATGGCATCGGTTAAAAAAATGATTGTCAACTATTCTTTTTAGTAGGTGTAAAATCTGTGTATTACACGGATTGATTAAAAAAATTAAATATTAAAATGTAAACATTAAGTATTTTTTAATTAAAATTTTGAAATAAGGAAAGAAAAAACATATTAATTACAATTACTATCATATTTATAACATTTAATACTTTGCATATATAAATATATAAGTATTTTGTGACTTTTTAATTTAAAATTTTGGAAAAATCTAGAAATCAACATGTGAATATAATTTATTTCAAAAATATCATAAAACAACAAGTGTCAAAACTAATGAGAGATTAACATGTGGCAAAATTAATCTTCATTTATTATAGTTATACCACACATGCTGCCACGTGTAAAAGTCAACGTTCCTGCTAGAGAAAGCTTTTTGCTTTGACCCTTCAATCCCCATTCTACAATTGGAGTTGCTTCATCAATGTTATAGCCACTTGTCCATGTTACAGTCATCTGAAGAAAATTAGAAAAAAAGGTTAGAAACTACACATCCAATATAGCAAAATATATAAAGATTAGAATTTAAAAAGGTTTAGAGTTTGTAAATGTGCACCTCGTCCCAAGCTTTTCCATGGGCAAGACGAGGGTATACAGGGGCCTTAGGGTTTGGAAATGATATAGGATCAGTAACAGCAACCAATTTCGGCTGTAATTCAGAAAAACCAATTAGTGATAAATCACATACATTGCAGAATTCCAAAAATCACGACTGGAAACCAGAAAGAGCGACTAATTCACACACAGTTTCTAATCCGCCTGTAAATAATGCAAACGCGAAATCTTCACGTTGATTGATGATCCGGAAGGTGAGTTTAGCTTTTCCTGTTCGAACATAATCAGTAGTGGACTGATTTGCGAACTTGTACTGTTACAAGTTAAAAAAAAACATATGTTATATATTATCATAGAGTTTCTTAATCATTCAAAGTAATTAATGGTGTTTTACCTTAATTGGAGCTGTGCATAAGGTTGGAGTCTCCGGCCAGTTACCAGCTTCAGATGAACAATCGGAAGCACTGCCATTCATTCAGTTTTTCAAATAAATCATTCATGGGGGAAGATTAGGTACTATAGATATTAAGATATAAGATTACTTGAACTTCGCCGGAGAAAAAACTCCAACCCAATCGTCCTCAGATGGTTCAGGGTACTCGAGATCTATGTTAATCCATTGAGCATCCGCCACCTATCGTAATATTTAGAAATTGAAGTCATAGAATTTGAATAGTTATTCAAATTAACGAGAAGAAAACGAGTCTTGACCTTGATACCCAGTAGCAAAGGGTTAAGGTTATAACGAATGGAAGCTGATTCATGGAGAGCGATAACAGTTTTGTGAATGGCGATTTTGGCGAGTGGTTGCTTATTAATGGGAGAATGACGATGATGGTCAACACCACCGCTTATGAGACGGGAGTAAGAAGAAGCATGACAAACTTTATAAACAAGAGCATTTGAAAACAACAACAAAAACACTATCGATACATGAATCATTTTTGGCATTTCGTCTAATAGTTGTCATGCACACTTTTTGGAAGAGAAGACATTCTTGTGTATTTATAGCATGAATCTCAAATGAAGAAGATTATAGAATGTGTGTATGGTAAATAATAGTAATATTTTTATAGACAACAATTTATATTTTATGTAATTGTATAAAAATATAGTTTAATGCATAAATAATTGTTATAAAACAATTCTATTTAGTACCAATCAACAGTTTATGTTTTATATAGTTTTATTAAACTATATTTAAATACATAATTGTATTTAGTAGGAATCAACAATTTATGTTTTAAGTAATATTTTGAATCCATAAAAGATTGAGAATATTTTAGAGGAAAATGTTAAAAATTGAGTGTCTTTATATACATCTTTTAATATTATTTTGATAGATTTTTTGTAAACTAATAAACTAATTTTTGAATTGACTATTTCTATTTCTTTTTTTTTTTTTTTTCTCATGTCTTCGTTGTTGTTGTTGTTGTTGTTATTATTATTATTATTATTATTATTATTATTATTATTATTGAGTAAAATAAATATAAATGGTCTTTCTTATTTATCAAATTTATAGACTCATTTCTTGTTAATTTTTTTTACGAACATTGTCACTATTGTTTCTAAAACTTATATGATTGGTTTTTATCCATAAAATAAATTCTTTTTCTTTTTTATTTACTTTTACATTTAGTTTTGTTTAAATATGATTTTAAGAAAAGTAAAAAGAAATTAAAAAACATCCCAACCCAATCCGATACCCCCATCCCTACTCTTTTTTCCATGCTTTCTTTACACTTTATCTCTTCTTCGTCTTAATCACAAAATCTAAGGCATATCCAGATGGTGGATGAGACCCAATATCACCGTCCTTCACCCTCTCAAGAGGAAACCTCTTTCACCCTTTCCAGACATTGTCAACATCACCACCAACTTGTCATTTTAATACCACAGAGACCACCAGTATCTTCACTTCAGTTCATTTGTTGCATCAACAGAGTATACATCATTACAGACCATTATCCATCATAGCCATCCTCTACCTGCATCAGCATTAATTAGGATTTCTTTTATGAAGATGATGTAAGGGTGAGGGAAAAGAAGTGTCGATCAACTAAGTTACCTTTGAATGCTTCTAACGGTGAGCGTAAAGAACCATCGATAGCCAAAAGTGAGGGATCAATAAATTATTTACCACTTAGGCGAATATTTGCGCATTGCACATAATACAATTATATTGTTGATTATATACATTTTTTAGGAATTTTTTAATTAATTTTCTAATTACAGTTTAGGTTTTACATTAACATTATACCTTTTAACTTTCAACTATTTATAAAATAGTCTTTGGACTAATAGTAAAACCAATAAAGTATCAATATGTTTAATTTAAAATTAAACCAGTAAAACTAAGTAGAGCTTTTTATTTATGTTGATACTGATGAGAATTAGTAAAATAGGAATGAAATTGTGTTTAGTCCATTAAAGAATAATATAATGTAAAATAGGAATGAAATTGTGTTTAGTCCATTAAAGAATAATACAACCATCAAATGTTTTGACTAAATATTATAACAAAAACATCAAAACTTTTTATCAAAAATAAGTTATGTGTGTCTAATATTTTATATGTATTTTTTATATATAAGGACTATGTGTATAGAAGTCTAAATTATTATATAAATTATCATTATTTAAGTGAATATTTGAAAGAATAATTAAAATTATATCTTTAACCACACTGATGTAATAAAATTTATTAATTACAATGAAATTCCATTTTAATATTTCAACTTTTCAAATTTCAATTAAAGATTATTCAAAATTAAGTGACTGCAGCTAAAATGGTTTTTCATTCATTGTACTTAATTGATGTTTATGAGACTTAATGAAATATGATTAAAATATTTATAATGTATTTAGTAAATTAAATTGAGTAAATAGCACAAAAACACCCAGTTTAAGCAGAAATTCAAATTTGACATATTTTTTTTTTTGTGTCAATTTTGACATTGTGTTATTGATTTTTTTACTAAATGTAACCATATGACAAGTTGCCTTTAGGTCAACCGATTTGAATTTTCCTGAGTGGGCCATTTGCTTATGTGGCATCCACCTAAGACCCTACATGACAGTTGAGCCTTTATAATTGATCCCTAACATCCTCAACCCTTTACAACCGTAGATCGATCTTCTCTTCTACTAGAAAAACAACATTTTACGATGCTCATTGCATGTCATAAAGCGCTCACACGGCGCGCAAATGTGCGTCAAGGAAGACCATGTCATAACGAGAGATGACGCGCTTTTGCGCGTCCTCTATAGACGACGCACATTTACGACATGCATTTATGACACGCAATGCGTATCAGTAAAACACCTGTCAAGAAAGGTCATGTCATAAACGAAGATGACATACATTTTTGCGTATCGTAAATTTAAATGTTCAAAAAAAATATTAATATATTTATTAATTTTTCATAATAGAAATAAAATACCATATACAAAAATACAATCCATTGCATAATATAAAATAAAATTTCATACTCAAAAAAAAAAAAATTACACAAATTATAATATGTCATACAAAGAATCATTCAAATGTTAAACAAAAATAATACATTGCTAACATGGGTTATACATTCGTATAAAACTAACAAATAATCATCCAACTCTGTTTCTTACTGGAATATGTGTGTAATTGTCTCCTTCATCAGCCTCCATGTTCAAAGTCGGATCTGCCTTCCTAATCTGTATGTATAACAAAGACACATGTGTTAAACTTGTTACCATTAACATCCGATCTTAGGGACTCGAGTGTTAAACTTGTTACCATTAACATCTGATTCATATGGTCCACAGAAAGCCATGTGTTCTTCACCTCTAACTCAACAATATTGTTACCTGCATAAATGAAAACAAACAGGAACATTAACAACCCAATTATGAACAATTTCACAGGATGCCAAAAATGATGATCATTTATAAGTCCTTTCAAGGATAATTTGGTCTGGATAGAAGACTAAACTAAATACAAATCATAAAGATTATAAAAAACAGTCGACTGCATTGGAATTAATGGCTTACTAGAAGAATAAGATAGAAATGAAATAATAAGAGTTATAAATAACCATTGTGCATGAGGTACAGAGGGAATCTTTATCTGTACATTCTATTTCTTGAAAGATCTTAAGTAGTTCAGCCAAAAATTCATAATAATTAAGTAGCAATCGACTACAGTTTGCCAACTTAGTGAGGCCAAAAATTCACCAATAACTAGCAAGCAGCTATAGTTTAACAAGTAACAGCACATGATATTAAGAGCCATAGAAAGGTACAAAATTTCCTCTATTGAGATCAGATCTGTAACGGATCTTATCATTTCACATCACTAAAAGGACGACTTCGCAATATAGCAACAGCTTCACAAAAGATAATGAAAAAATAAATCCAACATATAACAAACTTACAGTAAGTAGAAACCATAGAATTACATAGAGGTTGTATACCATTCCTTTATGACAGGGCCTTCCTGTATGTATAATAACATAAAGTCCCATGAAGAGCAAAGTAATTATCTATTGTTATTAGTAAAAGTAACTTACAAGAAAAAAACTTACTGTTAAAATTTGAGTAGACATCTGGATTCCAACCAATAAACTGGGACATCAGACAAGAAGTTGAGTTCTAGAGAAGTTTGATGAAATAATTGTCTAGCAATTTCCTGAAATAACAAAAAAAACTTACTGTTAAAATAACAAAAAAAACTTACTGTTAAAATTTTATTCATAGATGAACCAGGGGAGGGTTGTGCCATTTTGGAAAACATCAGTTCGTGCTCTATACATAATTGTCTAGCAATTTCCTGAAATGGATATGAAATAAACTCAAATGAAGAAAAATCTGAGAAAAAGACAAATGGATTACTTGTGTTGATGTAACTACATGGGCCCTAACAACTAGAGAGTTGCGTAAAAACCTATGTAGAGTGAAAAGTTTCTTAATCATGATACTATTGAAATATCCCAAAACCATAAGCAATCTGATAAAATATTGAAGCTTGCCTTATTCCTTTAGAGATGTTGTGTGTAGAACAGATAGACAAAATAAGCACATACCTACTTTTCTTTTTTAAAGGCGAGCTAAACCCCAAGCCAATACCTTTCTAAAACCACCTCTTGCTGAAAAAATTCAAAAACAAGGAAACAAATGACAAAAAACAACATCAGAAAACCCCCAAGTATAACATTAAGCATATCATTTCCTTACGAGTCAAAACCATTTTTTGTGTCATTGTGTTAAGAGCTTTTTCTTCAAATTCAACTATTTTTGTTACATGCACTATTCTGGCAAAACTGGTAGCCTAGCAACACTTGTGCCTGCAACACCACCCGTAGGTGCAATGAAGCATAAACTAGGTTTGGAGTTTTTCCCTGATTTCTTGTTTAACTTTTGTGGAAGAATCTGCAGCCTTGGATTGAGGTCAGTTCCCAAGTTTTCTATAGCCAATTGATAACTTTTTACAAGCTCAAGTTGTTGAGCTATTATCTCTGAGCATCGAGGTAGAAGCTCCACAGGTTCTCAACTTGGAATCACAATATACTCTATAGCAAGTCGAACTTCCTATAATCAATACAATCAGTGCTAACATAACAAAGGATAAAAGTGCCTTAAAAATTTGCATAACAATGGAACAAAAATACCTCTAAGGCATCAATCTCCTCTAATGATGCTTTTCTTCTTGGAACATCATCTTCAATTTCAATATCCATCGGGCTTTTTTTTTCAGTTGTTTCAGTTTTGCACCAAATAAGTCCCTCCCGAGAATCATTTGAATTGCGTTCACCATTTGAGGCATGGTAGTTGATTGTGATTCAACAAAACTTTATTAAATAACACAATTAAATCGATATATATATATATATATATATATATATATATATATATATATATATATATATTCTATTTGTACGCAAACCAAAACATAACAAAATAAACACCTAGATAACAAACACGAGTAACTGGTGAAATTTGGCTACAGTGCGTATCCATGGATTCTCCTTCATTTCTTAACTGGATGCTAAAATAGCATCCGCATTACTGATATCATCAGTTACATCAATCTCTTCTGTAATCCCCATCACCATTGCTACTTGTTGTAAGTCAGCTTCCAATATCTAGGGCACATTCAAAAATAAAACCTTTTAATCAGAAACAATCATATATCTTATTAGTTCTTCAATCCCAAAAATTAAACGCAAGATTTTCCTTTTTTATATCAAAATTAGGGTACCTTATACGTATAAACATAAATCGGGGTCTTTTTCTTTGCCTTTGTCCTGCTTTGTGGTTTTCTGTTAAGTTTTCTGATATAGGAAGAACGCTCTTGTTCTTCCCCATCATACTCTTCACATAATATCTTAGCAGGAGAATCCAATATCTTAGCAACCTTACTTTGAGATCAACCTTAAGGTCTAAAACACTGACTTGTGTAGTAAATAACCTTAGTTTTTCCTGCATTGGTTTGAGTAGTGGTGCCTTCAACTGCCATTTCAGACTCCTATTTGAGATCAACCTTAAGGTCTAAAGCAATGGACATATGTCTAATTTTGGTCCTTGTAATACATGATTAGTAAGTAACTTAATCTAGTAAGCTATATCAGTTTTCTTTTTGACTTTTTGACTTAATGCAGAAAGAACATAGGAAATAGAAACACACAAATGCTATGATGTATGAATAAAATATCACAAGATGTATTTCACTTGATACCTTTATTCCTTCAATAATCACAGAAGTTTCACTTTATGAAGAAGATTCAATAGAAATTATTCCACCATGACCGATTTTATCAATGTCTTCAACAATTAAGTTTCCAATAAATTCATCATTTCCAGCAGAGGTGGAAGCTATGGTTGTGAACAGGAAGAAAAGAATATATAGAGTTTAAAGAATCTCATGGAAGAAAACACTAAAAAGAAAAGAAATTTACCTTTTATATCATCCCTTTTGCTGACTGGAATCGACGGAGAGGGAACCTTAACAGATGAAGAGGGTGTTAGTGGGGTTACGAAGAAGCAGCTCCATCGAGCTCACCCTAGCACCAACTTTGAATGGAGAATGCGAAATCTTGCTTGGAAGGCGACAGAATGATGAGTGGATACACTGAGAAATTGAAAGAGGATGCGATGGAATGATGAGTGGGAATAAACCCTAAAAACAGATCGACAATTTTGCCCCTGAATATTGGTTTCCCGCGTTTATCTCATTATCTCCAGATGAGCCGCCAGTGGGAACCCCGGCACCAAAGGACTCCCCGACATATTCTCTACCACTACTCGTCTCGATGTCGACGATGGTGGAGGGTCGGCAATGGCGGAGGGTCGACGACCATGACAGAGCACATAGCGGTGGCCGGAGTGCAAGGGGAGTAGTTGGCGGTCGATGTGGGGAGGGGAAAAATGTATCGTCGATTATGGGGATATAGAACGATGTGTCAAAAATGCTTAGGGCAAAGAGGGGAAATAGGGAAGGGAAAGCGGGCTTTTCTAATTTTTGGGTTTTCTTTTCCTGCTTGCTACTAAACAACGTGCGTTTCATTAAAAATTATAAAACGACATGTCTAGATGACGCACATTTTATAATAAGCGCCCTCCATGTTTTTTTTTTTGACACTAGTTTTAGGGCACGCAAAAATGCACGTCTGAAATCCTTAAAATTTTTTAAGAGCTGACATTATTTTTAGGTCACCCACATTTGTGTATCGTAAATCAATGCGTATCATAAATTGTGCGTCGTAAAAGGCTGTTTTTCTAGTAGTATTTCATCTAAGTTCTTCTTCACGAGCATTGTGAAATGGTGTCTTCATCTCAATCAACTAGATCAATGAGTGGGGTAAAAAAGTCAAACAGCGGTCCCTCTAGGACGTGCTACTATGGAGTAATTGCCCCCTTGAAGATACCAACGAGTGAGAAGAATCCTGGAAGAAGATACTTTGGGTACAGGTACTGGCCTAATGAAGTTGAAGATTGTGGCTACTTTGAATGGTATGACGGTGAAGTAAGTCCATGGTACAAGGAACTTCTGTTTGAAGTTATGGCAAAGAATAAAAAAACCACTGGACAGGGAAAAAGGAACCCTCATCATGGTGAAATAAGATTGATGAATATTTTTAGGGTTATGATTGGTTTGCTTGTTATTTTAGTAGTCATGGTAGGAAATTAGATTTGGATGGTCTACACGGGGTAAGGAGGAAGAAGTTGTGGTAGTTCTTTAAGTATTAATTAATATAGATTAAGGTCAAATGTTGACCATTTTTGTGTGTATGTATTGATGTAGTACCTTGAAGTTTGTAGGTTCCAATGTTAACCAATTTATATATATATATATATATATATATATATATATATATATATATATATATATATATATATATATATGTGTGTGTGTGTGTGTGTGTGTGTGTGTGTGTGTGTGTTTAGGTTCTGTGGAAAACAAAAAACCCTAAAAATAAAATAAATGCATAAAAAAAATACTTAGAGATCACAATACTTTTTTTTGAATTTTTTATGAAAAAAAAAAACGCAGCTTCTAGTATAAAATCGCTGAAAAAAACCAATTTAAAAAAATATTTGATTTTTTATTTTTTTTAAGCGATTTTATTAAAAATGCTAAGATTTTTCTATAAAAAATTAAAAAAAAAGTTTTGTGAGCTTTAAGTATCTTTTTATGTATTTTTATGATTTTTAGGGTTTTTTTGTTTTCCAAATAACCCTTCCCTATATATATATATATATATATATATATATATATATATATATATATATATATATATATATATAGTGAAGTGTATGTTTATGATAGTGAATTAGAAGTATGATGTCATATGATGCTAGTAGACCAAACTACCCTTTACCCAAATAACAAACCAGTAACCAAAAAAAGAAAGGACCTAAATACCCTTACCTTATGAAACAATTGAGATTATAAAAGATAAAAATGATGACCATAAACACTATACCAACATTACACATATTTTAACAAAAATGCTATGAAAAATACCAAATAATAACCAAGTGAATTGGAAGTATGATGCTAATAGACCAAACTACCCTTTACTTATGTAACAAAAAATTACCATAAACACCATACCAACATTACATAAATTCTTACCATCAAAATCCATACATTTTGCTAACTGACCCATCCAATTTACCAAAGGGGTAGTAATGTTTCGGTATACGACATACAAAAGATAATTATATTCAATGGGATTACTTAAGGGTACATTACCTAATACAAAAAAGGCTAACATAAACCATGCTCATCAACCCTAACCTTCTTCACCCTAATCTACTCCAAAGAAACACAGTCCAACCTACTTCGACCTAGTCTAGCAGCCATCTTTCCAACAGCCTTCATTCCAGTCTGAATTTTAGTAATTCTCTAAGAAGGCCTCCTTGTTGTCATCAACCTTTGGGATGGTGGTCTTTCAGCAATGCTTTCATCCTCTGTTTTAGGTATAATATCAACTTGAGGCACAGGTGGAACTTGTCCAACATGTGGAACTTCTTCCGGAACAGGTTGAACTTGTTCAACCTCTAGAACTTCTTCATCCATAGGTTACAGAATAGGTGGAACTTCATCCAAAAGATCAACAAGTAAATGTTGTTCAGATAGTACATGATACACCTCATTCTCTGAGTATCCTAATGCAAGCAAATATGTAGCATGTGCATCCCTCTTCAAATCCTGGACCAACATAACATCTTGCAGCCCTTCATCTTCAATGTTCTTGCTACTACCTTCATGTATCCCTTTAACAGATTGATATGCCTTTGCTTTACCCTGTTAATGAAACAGTAATCGTGTTAATAATAGTAGACACTAAAGATTTGATAAATAAAACAAATAGTAAAGCTTAACGTTTTTTTACTGTTACACCTTGCTTGTCCATCCATTTCCTAAGTTTGTTGACTATTTTGACTCTTTTGACTTGTGGATGTTGTTGTTTTTTTCATTGCCACATCCCTAGTTAGTGGCCTACCCTTTCTTTTCTTCTCCTTTGAAGGTTTAGGATTACTTGTTGACTATTTTCACTCTTTTGACTTGCAGTTTCGACACTGTCATGGATGAATCCTTGATCAACTCTTGGATAAATCCCCACCGCAGACTACTAGACGATGATTACAAACCTTACCCTCACCTATGCTGAACCCCCTTTTGATGGCTACCGGGATGTTCCTATCTCCCCAAACGCTAAATACTTCACAGTATTTAAGCAATTTGACCGTAGCCTACCGGATCACCAAAGATTTCCTATGGAATTCGAGAGACTCAATCGCTTTCATGCCAAACATGCCCCTTCCATAGAGAAAATTTGATCTAACTATAGACCATCAGCAGTCAAGAACTTCAAACCGCTGAAATTCATGAAGGCTGACTTCATTTAATACACCCTTACAAGAAGGAATCAGGACAATGTCCGCACCCAAGATGACTTACCATGTATGAACCTAGAAGAAGTCTTTCTGATAGAAAAGGTGTTCCAAAACAAGTGTGAAAAGTATCCGAAAAAGAAGATAGCGCTTGAAATGGCAAGTATTTTTCTGAAGGAAACCATCTGCGATTTTGCAAAGATTAATTCGGACATCCACCCTACAATTGCCAAGAAATTCGATCTACCACCACTCGATCATGCACCAACGCCTACCGAAGGTTATAAAGAAAGATCCCTAGGTGCAACAAACTTCCATGAACTTGGAGTCATCGTCAAAAGGAAGGTTGATAAGGTCAAATACTTCATTCCTATTACATCCATGAATTGAATTACAAGGAAGCAACTTGAAATCTGTGAACCGCAGCAGAAAAGTCTAAACACACTACTGTCGAAGTCAAGTTCAAAATTTTGAGAAGGATCACCTGGTTGGAAACTATCAGAAAGTTTTGGTGGATTCTGATCAAGTTCCTAAAACTTTGTAGATGAAGAAAAGTTAAAGAGGTCACTTAGGGGGAAATTGTTGAATCATGAAGTGACCCTCTTGAACTATTCCTACCGCATCTCTCAATCATCCGCAGTCAAGCCCTCATCAGCAGCCTCATCTGAAGTCATCTAGCCAACCGCAATCTTACTTACTTTACTTAGTTTATTTTCATCTACTTTTCTGTAATACACTATATTGTCCAGTATGCCCTGAAGGGGTACTCTTAGAGATGTGATCCAATGTAACTCTTGAGTCTCTATATATAGAGCTCATTCTTTCTTATGTAATACAGAGGATAGATCATCAATCAAATATCTGAACAATCTTCAAGTCTATATCTACGCATCTCATATTTATTCTTACTCTCAAATCCTCTCGAACATAATTGAATATTAGTTGTCTTTGGAGCAAGTCACTCGTGACTTCATCACGAAGCTTGATCTCAGTCACTAACTTGGTCTGAATGCATTCCATGTTATGAATCAACTTATGTGTATACTTGATATATAACCTGCTATCATTTATATTTCCTTACATTTCCACAACTAACTCTCTAACTATCTAACTCATTAACCTTTTATTGTTGAGCTTTTAGATCCTTTGAGATTAACTATTCATTATTCCGCAACTATACTTGTTCTAATGTTTGTTCAAGTGTGTCTTAAGTTTTTCTCTCAACAATTGGTATCAGAGCCATAGTGGTTGCTTTGTGAAAAACAAAACTCTGATTTTCAAAGGGCCTTCTATACCACTGAAGCTCATTTCTTAAAAAAAGGAAAAATGGCACAAGCACTATCTCTGAATGTTTCCAACAGTGTTGGTGGTTCTAATCGAGCTCCAATTTTGGTGGAAAATGAATACCATCACTGGTCTTAGAGAATGGAAAGGTACTTAAGGATACTTGGTAGAGATGTATGGCGGTCCGTAGAAGAAAGACCACATGTCCCCGTTCTTACACCCGTTCAAACTGATGGAGCCACAGCCAGACTAGGAGGAGGACAACCAGTCATGAACCGTCCCACCAAAGATGATCTTGATAAAATCGAAAATGATGTTGTTGCCTTTTATGAAATCTCTTGTGGAGTTGCTCCTGGCAACTTCAACATTATCATAAACTGCAAATCAACAAAAGGGATCTGGGATGTTCTTAAGAACTTATACGAAGGCTCAGAACAAGCTCAAGATAAGAAGCTCACTATTGCATTCAATGAATTCAACAACTTCAAAGCTCATACTGGCGAAAGTCTAGAAGACTCCTTCAAAAGGTTCAACCTGATAGTCACCAAGTTATTAAATGTTGGCATCGTCCGAAGTAACCATGAAACAAACCTTCAATTTGTCAACGGTTTGGGAAGACATTGGACTACTACCAAGATGATAGTTCAAGGGGATAGAAAGATTCATTCATTGTCTCTCTACAAGCTCTACGGTGAACTGCAAGCACAAGAATCCACTGTACTTAAAGATTGTGCTGACTTCGGAGGACCACTTGCTCTTGTAGCACAAGCTCCACATAATCAATCCTACTCTCTCTCGTATGACACTACACCACAGTCCTACGAAGCCAACTCAGAATATGATGATGAAGAAGAATTCTAGAAGGCTATCGCTCTTGTTAGTCAACAATTCAACCGGCTACCACCTTCTTATTTTTGAAAAAAATCAGCAATTCAACAAACCTCCTTTCAACCATAACTTTAACCCACAGAATAATCACTCTCGTTACCCCAAAAGTTCTCATCCACCACCACATTCTCAAAATACTCAACCAAAAGAGGCACCGTAGTCTATTCAAACCTCTGACTCAGTTACTCCCTCAGAAGACAAAAGTGATGTTATAATATGTCACAAGTGCAACAAAGAGAATTAGAATGGCTCAAGAATTGGAGCAAAAGGAAAAGGCTAGAGCATACGTAGTCGATGTCAAAAGAAACCATCAAGTTTGGCCATCCGGAGATGAAGAAGAAACCATCAGCAATATCAAAGGAAAAGGCAAAATCAACATGCTAGCAATTACTGATGATGATGGGTCTACAAAGCAAAAAAAAAAATACTGCTACATGGAAAAAGATGGAACTCTAAGCATCATCGAACAAGTAAAACTCATGATTCAAACTCTAGACTATAACATGCATGACTGTCAACCCTTCATAGACAATCTTAATGACACATTTGTTGTCGTCCTTACAGAGTACAACAAAGCCTTAGATGAGAAGAACATAGCGTCCCAAGAGATGTTTCATGTGAGAGGACGACTGGACAACAAAAGTATCAAAATGGCTATGTTACAAAAGGACTTAGAGTTAGAAAAAGATGCTAGAATGTTGAGTGAAACATAACTAGAGATAGCTTTGAACCAAAGCGATTTAACTCAGAGTGAGATTGTACGCCTAAATCTATTAATAGAAATTTTGTTCAATGAAAGTGAAGCTATTGAAAATTTGGTTAACAATGGAACCGTGGACAATACATACAATTGGGGTTGGTCCAATGGATATCCTACCGCAAAGGATTCCTCACCCCGGTTTAACAAAGATAGACTGTATGTCCCTCCGGACCGAGAATTTCTTTTTCCAGTCAATAACAAGACTTTTCCTTAAGAAATCAGAACTCACTTCGGTAGATTTCATAATTTAAGCAATAACTGTGTTATTGAGGAAATTGTGCTTGAGGTTTCGGGTCACACATGTGATCAAACTCCTATCTGTGGTACAATCCATTCAAACTCCTCATCAGTTTTTGATGAAGAAATAGTCATAGATAGTCCCGAAGTCTCTTTGGACTTTCCATCTCTATCCTCAGACCGCAACATCGCTGACTGTAGTCATGAGTCACAGAAGTCCCACAAAAGTACCATTGAAGTCACAATTCAGACTTACTCTATGGTAGTCAAGTCATCCTTACCGCAGTCCACAATAAAAATCTTCGTGACTGTTCAGCCAATTCATCATGAATTACCCATAGAGAACTTTAAAGTAGGTCAATGCTCTCAAAATCCTGACTCTTCAAGTTCGGATGAGTCAAGTCCTCGTTTTCAAAAATCTTCAAAGGTTTCCAGGAAACCGCAGATGAACACTAATGACTACGGTTCTCCAAAAAACTTAGCAAAAAAGGGTTTGAAAGAGGAATTTCCATCCCAAGGCACAAATCAACAAACCTTTTCAAAAAATAAAAGACACATCAGATCTCCAAAATCTAAGAGTCCAGAAAAGTTTGTATTTGCTCACTATTTTTCAAAAAACTCTCCCATCAAGAAAACATGCAAAAAGGAATGTACAGTTTCAACATCCATTCCTAAATCATCTGACACAACCCAAAAGAAAGAAAGGTCTTTTCCAATCAATGGTTTTCAAATCTATTCCTCAAATGATCCAAAATGGAAGGGTATCTTACCCACTCCAACACTTTTAAAATCAAATCAAAATTTCAACAAGTGGAAGGGTATTTTACCAAATCCTAGAAAAAGGTCCAAGGTATCTACACGTGCTAAATCTTTTTCGAAACAACCTTTTTCAAATTCCAACAACACCAATGTTAGATCTTACCAACCTCGGACCAGTCACAAGTCTACCTTATCCTTCTGACCGCTGACCAAACCAAGTGTCAAAAAAAGACAAAATTTCAGCTTGTCAATGTCAATATAGTTGTCAGAAAAGGTTATCTCATGTCAAAACTGATCCTTTTCAGAAACCTCGTAACTTTTCAAAAAATCGCAACACTCCAAAAACTCACAAACACCCAGGACTAGGATTAAAATTTGACACGAAACCAGTCCCTGCAACCTCGATTCATGCATCATTCAGAAACTCTTCCTTTCTCCCAGGCTCCAAACTAGTTTGGATGCCTAAACTAACCATGTAATTTTCAGGCCTTGTTCAAGTAGGAACATGAAGAAGAATGGTTAATCGATAGTGCCTGCTCCTTGCACATGACAGGAAGGTTAGAATACCTTCGAGATTTCAGGCCAATTTGCAACGTTGGAAATGTTACATTCAGGAAAAATGCGAATGGGATAATCCGAGGTTATGGTGCTCTTACTATGGGAAAGTTCTCTATTCAAAAGGTTGCTTATGTAGAAAGCCTTAACCACAATCTTATCAGTGTTGGTCAACTATGTAAAGTAGGCCATCGTGTTGAATTTGATGACCATTTTTGCTATGTAATGACAAGCGATAGGAGCACTTGTCTGATCAAGTCCAGATCCGAAGGTACTATGTACCCTCTGGATGTATCTCTGATCATAGGCAAACCGCAGTTATGCTTCCTGTCCAAACAGTATCCGAAGTCAGCTAGCTATGGCATCACAAGCTAGCTCATCTCAACTTCAGATACATCAACAATCTGGTCACAGGTGAACTCATCAGAGGTCTTCCGATTCTCAAGTTCAACAATGATACTCTCTGTCCTGCATGTGAATGTGGAAAGCAATTCAAAGCAAGTCACCCTCGATGATTGAATCCTCAATTTCTGAAGCATTGGAACTCTTGCACATTGATCTCTGCGGTCCATCTACCGTAGCCAGTCTTCATCACAAAAAATACATATTGGTTATAGTGGATGACTTTACACGTTTCAAATGGGTCTTCTTTCTTCGACTCAAGTCAGAAACACCGCAGGTATTGATCAAATTCGTCAAGGAAATCGAACTTCAGATCAAGTTACCAATTAGACGTATCTGCAGTGATAATGGAACCGAGTTTACTAACCATCTCCTAAATAGTTTCTTGGTTTCTAAAGGCATTACTCACAACTTCTCAGTTCCCTACACACTGTGACAACCCGATATTTCAACTCTTTGTAATGACCTAAAAGGTCAAGTATTGTAAACACTTTTGAGTTAATAAAATTAACTTTCATAATAAAATGTCCAAATAATTCTATTTAAATTCCTTCTATGTTTAAATGTCGTTAAACCATTATCGTAGGTAAAAAGAACGCCCAAATCCGACTTCGTATATTGAAGTTATGTTTTTTTTCAAGTTCAGCTTAGTAACAAACAGCTAAAAACTCGAATCGGAGATCGAGCGACTTTTGGCCGGAATGACCTAAACGAGAATCGAAGGTCTCGACATTGGTATTTCAGCGCTAAAAAGTCTGGCAAAAACCGACGTCAGATAAAGAAGTTATGAATTTTTGAAGAAATTCCTTAAACACGATGAGTTATAAAATAAATAATAAAAATAATTTCGGAATTTGCCAACGGAGTCTACACGAAAGTTGTAGAGCGTAGTCTCACCTACGCGTGGATATAAAGACCATCGAAAACGGAGTTCGTATGAAGAAGATATGATTTTTTGAAGTTTATTAAATAAATTATATATTTATTTAATTCAAAAATCAAGCCTTATCCAAGGAGGAGTCAACATCCTCATCCGAGTTACGCGCTGCGTACCCCTGTACGCCCTGCGTACCCGAGGGACTTGGCTTCGGATCGTCCACGTCGCCCTATGCGAGGCTACCGACCAGTCCGACCCGCCCGTCCGACCGACCCGTCCGACCCGCCAGACTGATCCGTCCCATCCGAAGTCGAGGCAGTCGAGGCTTCGGTCATGCATGACGTACGTGTACGCACTGCGTACGAGCGTACGCCCCGCGTACGAGGCTTCTCAGACCCCCTATAAATTGCATGCGAAGGCTTCTGAGAAAAATGCTCATTTCTCTCCTTTCTCTCACGATATTGCCTCGTTTTCCGTGCCCTTTCAAACCCGAAGCTCTGGTCTTTTTGCTCGAGTCCCGAGGGTCGATTTTACTCCCGAGACTCCCGAGAAAAATCCGTTTCTCGAGACGAAACTCTGCCCGATTTTCCATCTCGCTATCTTCAAACTTTCAAGTGAGTTCATATCCCTTAATTTACCTTTAAATGTTCTATAAATTCTTTTATATGCTTTCAAGGGGGGATTACAAGTAAAAACACACGAGTATTATCGTGTGTTACATAAAGAACTATTTTATATGCTTTTATATATCCAAATCACATGCGATTTACAAACTTTATAGGGAACTTTCATATATATAACATATGTTAAAATAGCATTCTATCTTTTGAAATATAAATTGTCGTAATGCATGTATAAACTAAACTTTTCTTAGATTATATGTATCCTTGTCTATCATAGACTCTACACCAAAAATCTATGCTTTCATAACAAATGATTCCTTTTCTAGGTATTTCTAAATAAACGAGAGACACTTTTAGAAAACTGTAATAGGTATAGTTTTACGAACAAATTTCTAACTCTTATGTACTAGAAACATGAATTTCAAGAAGTCACTTTCGTATACCAGAACAAACGTAACATTTTAACAAGTAGATCTGTTTTTATACCACGGTTTTGTGAGACACTAACTTCATGTACGTTCGAGTATACATTTCAAGTCCTGTATTATATACCAGAATCCCCTTGGAGGGGGAGCATGGTGTTTGTGTATAGATCTATACGGGCTTGACAACCCGCTCCCTGACTGTTAGATGCAGTCCACCGTTTGGGGTGACAAACGTCATAACATCCCAACGCCTGAAGAACGTTGTGTATAGGCATTCCGAGTCAATAGTATGGTTATAAAACTCACAAGGGGTATTAAAAATGCATTGATTTACAAGGTTTCAAACTCATTGGTTATTTTACACTTACATACATTTTAGAAACAAACATTGGTCTTGAGTGAAGGCTACTTTTATACTAGTAGAAAATATAGGATTTTCTAAGCACAAACAAAAAAAGAGAAAACATTTCATTTCATACAAACGTTGTCATTTAAATACTTATGAAACCCACCAGCTTAAATGCTGATCTACTCTTTCAAAATTACTTGTACGTCCCAGGAAATCAGTAAATTTCAGGTATTCATTTTGCTTTTGATGAAGGGATGCTGCGGCGCCAGTTTAATCTCGTATTTTGACATCATATTGTAATTGGTTTTGAACATGTAACTTTTGACAAATGTAAACTTTCAATTATATATATGATGGTTGTATTGCTTTCTTTACTATGTATTCATTTGTTACGTTACCACATGAAGTCATCCGCCCCCGAACGTTTCCGCCGTTCAGGTTTGGGGGTGTGACAGATTGGTATCAGAGCAATGTTTATAGTGAACTAAGTATATCGAACCACATAAGATATACGAACTATAAATGCTTAAGGGACTAATACTCTCTGACAAAACAATTTTTCTTTTTACGCTTAAGCAGCGTTGCGTTCAACTTAAATTGATAGTTCATTTAAGTACAATTACATGTATACGACAAATTATTTTCGTGTTATCCAACTATACAAGTATTTAGACAAGTTGACACTACGATTGAGACTCGATATATGTAATCAGATTTTGGACAAAATATAGCGTGATCAACTATATTTGCCCGAGATTGGACCAATGTATATCGAGGAATGATCGTAGTAAGCAACAAGTCAAAACTTACCAAACCATTACTAGAATCAAACACAAGAATTTAAATACTATAGGAGTATTTGCTATCTAAACTAGTTTAACTTACATGTTTTGCATGTTTCAACTTTATTCCATTCTTATAACCCTATTTCTCGTACAGTCAAATGGCTGGATTTCACCACCCTGGCGACCCCTACTTTCCCAACCAAGGCAACGGAGGATGGATCGAAGATGATCTCGAAGAGGACGAGGAACCCATAGAAGTGGGTGATGACTCCAGTACCGACTCAGAGCCGGAAGTTATCGATCCACCACCCATTCAACCTCCCGTCTTCGTAAGGAACTTTCAGGGACCGACTCCCGTCTGGGGAAGTCACCTCCACCATTGGAGCCAATAGCAAAACCTACGCGCTCCCTACGGCATGTGACGGGATTTCTATGATGTCCGCGGCGGAGGTTCGGCTGATCGAGCACTCCCGGTAATGGTGGGTAAGTTAGCCAATCAGTCCTACCAGTCTGGAGTTCAAGCTAGCCGACTCTGGGATGTCAACGTGGAAGTGCAGGTTCATACTTCCGACATCAATAGGCTGGACAAGATACAAGACAATGCTCAAATCCAAACCGAAGCATTTCAAGCGCAAATGATTGCGGCCCTCGTTGAACTGAGGGAACAACAAGCCGCTTTTGATAGGCGTCTAATGGAGTCGAAGCAATCAGATGCGGAGTCAAGCTCCAAGCGCAACCTACGACGCAAGTAGTGGTTGTCAAGGACTCAAATTTTGTTATAGCTTAGGACATCGGCTAAAAGTCTTTAAATTTCTCGAACTTTGTAATCGGAGACCCTTATAGGGGTCAAATTTTCATGATCGTTGTAACAACTTTTATATTAATATAAGTGACACTATTATTACTACGTTAAGTATTTCGTTCAAACCTTGAAAGGTCTTTGAGAAACCAAATACTTGTTTCATACCTTCAATCTTACAAATAACTTTCATTCTTCTATACTCATACTATCATCTGTTGTTAAACTATAACGATTTAGTTCATGAGACACATATATTTTCTATTCTATGAAATTCTTATCCTTGTCTTTTCAACCTATAGTTGAAGGATGCCTCCGCGTAGGAATCCAAGGCGAAACAACGGTGGGGAAGCACCTGTACCACCACCACCTCCACCACCTCAATTTGATGCTGTTATGTTCCAAGCAGCAATCACCGCAGCGGTGGCAGCTGCCATGTCACATATCAATAACTCGAGTACTAATGGCTCGGGATCTGGCACACACCCATCCAACCATGGCGAGAGTCATGGACCACCTCGAGAATGCACCTATAAGGACTTCACTAATGCCAAGCCCCGGATGTTTTATGGAACTGGTGGTGTGATGGCCCTGAGGCAGTGGATTGAAAGGACAGAGGCAGTCTTTGAAATCTGCTGCTGTCCCGAGCACAGCAAAGTCAAATTTGCAACTTTCACCCTTATTGATAAAGCTTTAACTTGGTGGAATGGCCACGTTAAAGTACTTACCCAAATCGTGGCAAACTCCATAAGCTGGGAGAGCCTGAAAGCCATGATGATGAGAGAATACTGCCCACGGGGAGAGATTCAAAAGCTTGAACACGAGCTATGGACTCTCGGAATGGTTGGTACCGACATCGCTACTTATACCAACAGATTCTGCGAGCTGGCAATCCTTTGTCCTGATATGATTGCTCCAGAGAGCAAGAAAATAGAAAGGTACATTTGG